>NW_027139904.1:0-79346 GCF_035084215.1 Heptranchias perlo | reverse complement strand
TCAGTGTGTGTGGGAGTCTGAATGGGGCTCCTGATTACAGAATCCCAGATCTAACAGTGTGTGTGGGAGAGTCCTGAATGGGCCTCCTGATTACAGAAACCCAGATCTAACAGTGTGTGTGGGAGTCTGAATGGGCCCTGATTACAGAATCCCAGATCGAACAGTGTGTGTGATGGAGAGTCTGAATGGGCTCCTGATTACAGAATCCCAGAGTCTTACAGTGTGTGTGGGAGAGTCTGAATGGGCTCCTGATTACAGAATCCAGATCTAACAGTGTGTGTGGGAGAGTCTGAATGGGCTCCTGATTACAGAATCCCAGATCTAACAGTGTGTGTGGGAGAGTCTCTGAATGGGCTCCTGATTACAGAATCCCAGATCTAACAGTGTGTGTGGAGAGTCTGAATGGGCTCCTGATTACAGAATCCCAGATCTAACAGTGTGTGTGGTGAGAGTCTGAATGGGCTCCTGATTACAGAATCCCAGATCTAACAGTGTGTGTGTGGGAGAGTCTGAATGGGCTCCTGATTACAGAATCCCAGATCTAACAGTGTGTGTGGAGAGTCTGAATGGGCTCCTGATTACAGAATCCAGATCTAACAGTGTGTGTGTGGGAGAGTCTGAATGGGCTCCTGATTACAGAATCCCAGATCTAACAGTGTGTGTGTGGGGGAGTCTGAATGGGCTCCTGATTACAGAATCCCAGATCTAACAGTGTGTGTGGGAGAGTCTGAATGGGCTCCTGATTACAGAATCCCAGATCTAACAGTGTGTGTGTGGGAGAGTCTGAATGGGCTCCTGATTACAGAATCCCAGATCTAACAGTGTGTGTGTGGGGAGAGTCTGAATGGGCTCCTGATTACAGAATCCCAGATCTAACAGTGTGTGTGGGAGAGTCTGAATGGGCTCCTGATTACAGAATCCCAGATCTAACAGTGTGTGTGGGAGAGTCTGAATGGGCTCCTGATTACAGAATCCCAGATCTAACAGTGTGTGTGTGGGAGAGTCTGAATGGGCTCCTGATTACAGAATCCCAGATCTAACAGTGTGTGTGGGGAGAGTCTGAATGGGCTCCTGATTACAGAATCCCAGATCTAACAGTGTGTGTGGGAGAGTCTGAATGGGCTCCTGATTACAGAATCCCAGATCTAACAGTGTGTGTTGGGAGAGTCTGAATGGGCTCCTGATTACAGAATCCCAGATCTAACAGTGTGTGTGTGGGAGAGTCTGAATGGGCTCCTGATTACAGAATCCCAGATCTAACAGTGTGTGTGTGGGAGAGTCTGAATGGGCTCCTGATTACAGAATCCCAGATCTAACAGTGTGTGTGGGAGAGTCTGAATGGGCTCCTGATTACAGAATCCCAGATCTAACAGTGTGTGTGGGAGAGTCTGAATGGGCTCCTGATTACAGAATCCCAGATCTAACAGTGTGTGTGGGAGAGTCTGAATGGGCTCCTGATTACAGAATCCCAGATCGAACAGTGTGTGTGGAGAGTCTGAATGGGCTCCTGATTACAGAATCCCAGATCTAACAGTGTGTGTGTGAGAGTCTGAATGGGCTCCTGATTACAGAATCCCAGATCTAACAGTGTGTGTGGGAGAGTCTGAATGGGCTCCTGATTACAGAATCCCAGATCTAACAGTGTGTGTGTGGGAGAGTCTGAATGGGCTCCTGATTACAGAATCCCAGATCTAACAGTGTGTGTGATGGGAGAGTCTGAATGGGCTCCTGATTACAGAATCCCAGATCTAACAGTGTGTGTGGAGAGTCTGAATGGGCTCCTGATTACAGAATCCCAGATCTAACAGTGTGTGTGGGAGAGTCTGAATGGGCTCCTGATTACAGAATCCCAGATCTAACAGTGTGTGTGTGGGAGAGTCTGAATGGGCTCCTGATTACAGAATCCCAGATCTAACAGTGTGTGTGTGGGAGAGTCTGAATGGGCTCCTGATTACAGAATCCCAGATCTAACAGTGTGTGTGGGAGAGTCTGAATGGGCTCCTGATTACAGAATCCCAGATCTAACAGTGTGTGTGTGGGAGAGTCTGAATGGGCTCCTGATTACAGAATCCCAGATCTAACAGTGTGTGTGTGGGGAGTCTGAATGGGCTCCTGATTACAGAATCCCAGATCTAACTGTGTGTGGGAGAGTCTGAATGGGCTCCTGATTACAGAATCCCAGATCTAACAGTGTGTGTGGGAGAGTCTGAATGGGCTCCTGATTACAGAATCCCAGATCTCACAGTGTGTGTGTGGGAGAGTCTGAATGAGCTCCTGATTACAGAATCCCAGATCTAACAGTGTGTGTGGGAGAGTCTGAATGGGCTCCTGATTACAGAATCCCAGATCTAACAGTGTGTGTGTGGGAGAGTCTGAATGGGCTCCTGATTACAGAATCCCAGATCTAACAGTGTGTGTGTGGAGAGTCTGAATGGGCTCCTGATTACAGAATCCCAGATCTAACAGTGTGTGTGGGAGAGTCTGAATGGGCTCCTGATTACAGAATCCCAGATCTAACAGTGTGTGAGGGAGAGTCTGAATGGGCTCCTGATTACAGAATCCCAGATCTAACAGTGTGTGTGTGGGGAGAGTCTGAATGGGCTCCTGATTACAGAATCCCAGATCTAACAGTGTGTGTGGGGAGAGTCTGAATGGGCTCCTGATTACAGAATCCCAGATCAAACAGTGTGTGTGGGAGTCTGAATGGGCTCCTGATTACAGAATCCCAGATCTAACAGTGTGTGTGGGAGAGTCTGAATGGGCTCCTGATTACAGAATCCCAGATCTAACAGTGTGTGTGGGAGAGTCTGAATGGGCTCCTGATTACAGAATCCCAGATCGAACAGTGTGTGTGATGGAGAGTCTGAATGGGCTCCTGATTACAGAATCCCAGATCTAACAGTGTGTGTGGGAGAGTCTGAATGGGCTCCTGATTACAGAATCCCAGATCTAACAGTGTGTGTGGGAGTCTGAATGGGCTCCTGATTACAGAATCCCAGATCTAACAGTGTGTGTGGGAGAGTCTGAATGGGCTCCTGATTACAGAATCCCAGATCGAACAGTGTGTGTGTGGGAGAGTCTGAATGGGCTCCTGATTACAGAATCCCAGATCTAACAGTGTGTGTGGGAGAGTCTGAATGGGCTCCTGATTACAGAATCCCAGATCCAACAGTGTGTGTGTGGGAGAGTCTGAATGGGCTCCTGATTACAGAATCCCAGATCTAACAGTGTGTGTGTGGGAGAGTCTGAATGGGCTCCTGATTACAGAATCCCAGATCTAACAGTGTGTGTGTGGGAGAGTCTGAATGGGCTCCTGATTACAGAATCCCAGATCTAACAGTGTGTGTGGGAGAGTCTGAATGGGCTCCTGATTACAGAATCCCAGATCTAACAGTGTGTGTGGGAGAGTCTGAATGGGCTCCTGATTACAGAATCCCAGATCTAACAGTGTGTGTGGGAGAGTCTGAATGGGCTCCTGATCACAGAATCCCAGATCTAACCGTGTGTGTGTGGGAGTCTGAATGGGCTCCTGATCACAGAATCCCAGATCTAACAGTGTGTGTGGGGGAGTCTGAATGGGCTCCTGATTACAGAATCCCAGATCTAACAGTGTGTGTGGGAGAGTCTGAATGGGCTCCTGATTACAGAATCCCAGATCTAACAGTGTGTGTGGGAGAGTCTGAATGGGCTCCTGATTACAGAATCCCAGATCTAACAGTGTGTGTGGGAGAGTCTGAATGGGCTCCTGATTACAGAATCCCAGATCTAACAGTGTGTGTGGGAGAGTCTGAATGGGCTCCTGATTACAGAATCCCAGATCTAACAGTGTGTGTGGGAGAGTCTGAATGGGCTCCTGATTACAGAATCCCAGATCTAACAGTGTGTGTGTGAGAGTCTGAAAGGGCTCCTGATTACAGAATCCCAGATCTAACAGTGTGTGTGGGAGAGTCTGAATGGGCTCCTGATTACAGAATCCCAGATCTTACAGTGTGTGTGTGGGAGAGTCTGAATGGGCTCCTGATTACAGAATCCCAGATCTAACAGTGTGTGTGTGAGAGTCTGAATGGGCTCCTGATTACAGAATCCCAGATCTAACAGTGTGTGTGTGAGAGTCTGAATGGGCTCCTGATTACAGAATCCCAGATCTAACAGTGTGTGTGGGAGAGTCTGAATGGGCTCCTGATTACAGAATCCCAGATCTAACAGTGTGTGTGGGAGAGTATGAATGGGCTCCTGATTACAGAATCCCAGATCTAACAGTGTGTGTGTGGGAGTCTGAATGGGCTCCTGATTACAGAATCCCAGATCTAACAGTGTGTGTGGGGGAGTCTGAATGGGCTCCTGATTACAGAATCCCAGATCTAACAGTGTGTGTGTGGGAGAGTCTGAATGGGCTCCTGATTACAGAATCCCAGATCTAACAGTGTGTGTGTGGGAGAGTCTGAATGGGCTCCTGATTACAGAATCCCAGATCTAACAGTGTGTGTGGGAGAGTCTGAATGGGCTCCTGATTACAGAATCCCAGATCTAACAGTGTGTGTGGGAGAGTCTGAATGGGCTCCTGATTACAGAATCCCAGATCTAACAGTGTGTGTGTGGGAGTCTGAATGGGCTCCTGATCACAGAATCCCAGATCTAACAGTGTGTGTGGGGGAGTCTGAATGGGCTCCTGATTACAGAATCCCAGATCTAACAGTGTGTGTGGGAGAGTCTGAATGGGCTCCTGATTACAGAATCCCAGATCTAACAGTGTGTGTGGGAGAGTCTGAATGGGCTCCTGATTACAGAATCCCAGATCTGAGAGTGTGTGTGGGAGAGTCTGAATGGGCTCCTGATTACAGAATCCCAGATCTAACAGTGTGTGTGTGGGAGAGTCTGAATGGGCTCCTGATTACAGAATCACAGATCTAACAGTGTGTGTGGGAGAGTCTGAATGGGCTCCTGATTACAGAATCCCAGATCTAACAGTGTGTGTGTGGGAGAGTCTGAATGGGCTCCTGATTACAGAATCCCAGATCTAACAGTGTGTGTGGGAGAGTCTGAATGGACTCCTGATTACAGAATCCCAGATCTAACAGTTTGTGTGGGAGAGTCTGAATGGGCTCCTGATTACAGAATCCCAGATCTAACAGTGTGTGTGGGAGAGTCTGAATGGGCTCCTGATTACACAATCCCGGATCTCAAACTGTGTGTGGGAGAGTCTGAATGGGCTCCTGATTACAGAATCGCAGATCTAACAGTGTGTGTGGGGAGAGTCTGAATGGGCTCCTGATTACAGAATCCCAGATCTAACAGTGTGTGTGGGAGAGTCTGAATGGGCTCCTGATGACAGAATCCCAGATCTAACAGTGTGTGTGTGGGAGAGTCTGAATGGGCTCCTGATGACAGAATCCCAGATCTAACAGTGTGTGTGTGGGAGAGTCTGAATGGGCTCCTGATTACAGAATCCCAGATCTAACAGTGTGTGTGTGGGAGAGTCTGAATGGGCTCCTGATTACAGAATCCCAGATCGAACAGTGTGTGTGTGGGGAGAGTCTGAATGGGCTCCTGATTACAGAATCCCAGATCTAACACTGTGTGTGGGAGAGTCTGAATGGGCTCCTGGTTACAGAATCCCAGATCTAACAGTGTGTGTGGGAGAGTCTGAATGGGCTCCTGATTACAGAATCCCAGATCTAACAGTGTGTGTGGGAGAGTCTGAATGGGCTCCTGATTACAGAATCCCAGATCTAACAGTGTGTGTGGGAGAGTCTGAATGGGCTCCTGATTACAGAATCCCAGATCTGACAGTGTGTGTGTGGGAGAGTCTGAATGGGCTCCTGATTACAGAATCCCAGATCGAACAGTGTGTGTGGGAGAGTCTGAATGGGCTCCTGATGACAGAATCCCAGATCTAACAGTGTGTGTGTGGCAGAGTCTGAATGGGCTCCTGATTACAGAATCCCAGATCTAACAGTGTGTGTGGGAGAGTCTGAATGGGCTCCTGATTACAGAATCCCGGATCTCACACTGTGTGTGGGAGAGTCTGAATGGGCTCCTGATTACAGAATCCCAGATCTAACAGTGTGTGTGGGGAGAGTCTGAATGGGCTCCTGATTACAGAATCCCAGATCTAACAGTGTGTGTGGGAGAGTCTGAATGGGCTCCTGATGACAGAATCCCAGATCTAACAGTGTGTGTGTGGGAGAGTCTGAATGGGCTCCTGATTACAGAATCCCAGATCGAACAGTGTGTGTGGGAGAGTCTGAATGGGCTCCTGATTACAGAATCCCAGATCTAACAGTGTGTGTGTGGGAGAGTCTGAATGGGCTCCTGATTACAGAATCCCAGATCTAACTGTGTGTGGGGAGAGTCTGAATGGGCTCCTGATTACAGAATCCCAGATCTAACAGTGTGTGTGGGAGAGTCTGAATGGGCTCCTGATTACAGAATCCCAGATCTAACAGTGTGTGTGGGAGTCTGAATGGGCTCCTGATTACAGAATCCCAGATCTAACAGTGTGTGTTAGAGAGTCTGAATGGGCTCCTGATTACAGAATCCCAGATCTAACAGTGTGTGTGTGGGGGAGTCTGAATGGGCTCCTGATTACAGAATCCCAGATCTAACAGTGTGTGTGTGGGAGAGTCTGAATGGGCTCCTGATTACAGAATCCCAGATCTAACAGTGTGTGTGTGGGAAAGTCTGAATGGGCTCCTGATTACAGAATCCCAGATCGAACAGTGTGTGTGGGAGAGTCTGAATGGGCTCCTGATTACAGAATCCCAGATCTAACAGTGTGTGTGTGGGAGAGTCTGAATGGGCTCCTGATTACAGAATCCCAGATCTAACAGTGTGTGTGTGGGAGAGTCTGAATGGGCTCCTGATTACAGAATCCCAGATCGAACAGTGTGTGTGGGAGAGTCTGAATGGGCTCCTGATTACAGAATCCCAGATCTAACAGTGTGTGTGGGAGAGTCTGAATGGGCTCCTGATTACAGAATCCCAGATCTAACAGTGTGTGTGGGAGAGTATGAATGGGCTCCTGATTACAGAATCCCAGATCTAACAGTGTGTGTGTGGGAGTCTGAATGGGCTCCTGATTACAGAATCCCAGATCTAACAGTGTGTGTGGGGGAGTCTGAATGGGCTCCTGATTACAGAATCCCAGATCTAACAGTGTGTGTGGGGGAGAGTCTGAATGGGCTCCTGATTACAGAATCCCAGATCCAACAGTGTGTGTGTGGGAGAGTCTGAATGGGCTCCTGATTACAGAATCCCAGATCGAACAGTGTGTGTGTGTGGGAGTCTGAATGGGCTCCTGATTACAGAATCCCAGATCTAACAGTGTGTGTGGGAGTCTGAATGGGCTCCTGATTACAGAATCCCAGATCTAACACTGTGTGTGTGGGAGAGTCTGAATGGGCTCCTGATTACAGAATCCCAGATCTAACAGTGTGTGTGGGAGAGTCTGAATGGGCTCCTGATTACAGAATCCCAGATCTAACAGTGTGTGTGGGAGAGTCTGAATGGGCTCCTGATTACAGAATCCCAGATCTAACAGTGTGT
The DNA here is from genome assembly GCF_035084215.1 of Heptranchias perlo. Taxonomy (NCBI): domain Eukaryota; kingdom Metazoa; phylum Chordata; class Chondrichthyes; order Hexanchiformes; family Hexanchidae; genus Heptranchias; species Heptranchias perlo. The sequence goes on along the minus strand of NW_027139904.1, from coordinate 71,801 downwards.
GTGGGAGAGTCTGAATGGGCTCCTGATTACAGAATCCCAGATCTAACAGTGTGTGTGGGAGAGTCTGAATGGGCTCCTGATTACAGAATCCCAGATCTAACAGTGTGTGTGTGGGAGAGTCTGAATGGGCTCCTGATTACAGAATCCCAGATCTAACAGTGTGTGTGGGAGAGTCTGAATGGACTCCTGATTACAGAATCCCAGATCTAACAGTGTGTGTGGGAGAGTCTGAATGTGCTCCTGATTACAGAATCCCAGATCTAACAGTGTGTGTGGGGGAGTCTGAATGGGCTCCTGATTACAGAATCCCAGATCTAACAGTGTGTGTGGGAGAGTCTGAATGGGCTCCTGATTACAGAATCCCAGATCTAACAGTGTGTGTGTGTGGGGAGTCTGAATGGGCTCCTGATGACAGAATCCCAGATCTAACAGTGTGTGTGGGAGAGTCTGAATGGGCTCCTGATTACAGAATCCCAGATCTAACAGTATGTGTGTGGGAGAGTCTGAATGGGCTCTTGATTACAGAATCCCAGATCTAACAGTGTGTGTGTGGGAGTCTGAATGGGATCCTGATTACAGAATCCCAGATCTAACAGTGTGTGTGTGGGAGAGTCTGAATGGGCTCCTGATTACAGAATCCCAGATCTAACAGTGTGTGGGAGAGTCTGAATGGGCTCCTGATTACAGAATCCCAGATCTAACAGTGTGTGTGGGAGAGTCTGAATGGGCTCCTGATTGCAGAATCCCAGATCTAACAGTGTGTGTGTGGGAGAGTCTGAATGGGCTCCTGATTACAGAATCCCAGATCAAACAGTGTGTGTCGGAGAGTCTGAATGGGCTCCTGATTACAGAATCCCAGATCTAACAGTGTGTGTGGGAGAGTCTGAATGGGCTCCTGATTACAGAATCCCAGATCTAACAGTGTGTGTGTGGGAGTCTGAATGGGCTCCTGATTACAGAATCCCAGATCTAACAGTGTGTGTGTGGGTGAGTCTGAATGGGCTCCTGATTACAGAATCCCAGATCTAACAGTGTGTGTGTGGGAGTCTGAATGGGCTCCTGATTACAGAATCCCAGATCTAACATTGTGTGTGTGGGAGAGTCTGAATGGGCTCCTGATTACAGAATCCCAGATCTAACAGTGTGTGTGTGGGAGAGTCTGAATGGGCTCCTGATTACAGAATCCCAGATCTAACAGTGTGTGTGGGAGAGTCTGAATGGGCTCCTGATTACAGAATCCCAGATCTAACAGTGTGTGTGGGAGAGTCTGAATGGGCTCCTGATTACAGAATCCCAGATCGAACTGTGTGTGTGTGGGAGAGTCTGAATGCGCTCCTGATTACAGAATCCCAGATCTAACAGTGTGTGTGTGGGAGTCTGAATGGGCTCCTGATTACAGAATCCCAGATCGAACTGTGTGTGTGTGGGAGAGTCTGAATGGGCTCCTGATTACAGAATCCCAGATCGAACTGTGTGTGTGGGGAGTCTGAATGGGCTCCTGATTACAGAATCCCAGATCGAACAGTGCGTGTGGGAGAGTCTGAATGGGCTCCTGATTACAGAATCCCAGATCTAACAGTGTGTGTGTGGGAGAGTCTGAATGGGCTCCTGACTACAGAATCCCAGATCTAACAGTGTGTGTGGGGGAGTCTGAATGGGTTCCTGATTACAGAATCCCAGATCCAACAGTGTGTGTGTGGGAGAGTCTGAATGTGCTCCTGATTACAGAATCCCAGATCTAACAGTGTGTGGGGGAGAGTCCGAATGGGCTCCTGATTACAGAATCCCAGATCTAACAGTGTGTGTGGGAGAGTCTGAATGGGCTCCTGATTACAGAATCCCAGATCTAACAGTGTGTGTGGGAGAGTCTGAATGGGCTCCTGATTACAGAATCCCAGATCTAACAGTGTGTGTGGGAGAGTCTGAATGGGCTCCTGATTACAGAATCCCAGATCTAACAGTGTGTGTGGGAGAGTCTGAATGGGCTCCTGATTACAGAATCCCGGATCTAACACTGTGTGTGGGAGAGTCTGAATGGGCTCCTGATTACAGAATCCCAGATCTAACAGTGTGTGTGTGGGAGAGTCTGAATGTGCTCCTGATTACAGAATCCCAGATCTCACAGTGTGTGTGGGAGAGTCTGAATGGGCTCCTGATTACAGAATCCCAGATCTAACAGTGTGTGTGGGAGTCTGAATGGGCTCCTTATTACAGAATCCCAGATCTAACAGTGTGTGTGGGAGCGTCTGAATGGGCTCCTGATTACAGAATCCCAGATCTAACAGTGTGTGAGGGAGAGTCTGAATGGGCTCCTGATTACAGAATCCCAGATCTAACAGTGTGTGTGGGAGAGTCTGAATGGGCTCCTGATTACAGAATCCCAGATCTAACAGTGTGTGTGTGGGAGAGTCTGAATGGGCTCCTGATTACAGAATCCCAGATCGAACAGTGTGTGTGGGAGAGTCTGAATGAGCTCCTGATTACAGAATCCCAGATCTAACAGTGTGTGTGTGGGAGAGTCTGAATGGGCTCCTGATTACAGAATCCCAGATCTAACAGTGTGTGTGTGGGAGAGTCTGAATGGGCTCCTGATTACAGAATCCCAGATCTAACAGTGTGTGTGTGGGAGAGTCTGAATGGGCTCCTGATTACAGAATCCCAGATCTAACACTGTGTGTGTGGGAGAGTCTGAATGGGCTCCTGATTACAGAATCCCAGATCTAACAGTGTGTGTGGGAGAGTCTGAATGGGCTCCTGATTACAGAATCCCAGATCTAACAGTGTGTGTGGGAGAGTCTGAATGGGCTCCTGATTACAGAATCCCAGATCTAACAGTGTGTGTGGGAGAGTCTGAATGGGCTCCTGATTACAGAATCCCAGATCTAACAGTGTGTGTGGGAGAGTCTGAATGGGCTCCTGATTACAGAATCCCAGATCTAACAGTGTGTGTGTGGGAGAGTCTGAATGGGCTCCTGATTACAGAATCCCAGATCTAACAGTGTGTGTGGGAGAGTCTGAATGGGCTCCTGATTACAGAATCCCAGATCTAACAGTGTGTGTGTGGGAGAGTCTGAATGGGCTCCTGATTACAGAATCCCAGATCTAACAGTGTGTGTGTGGGAGTCTGAATGGGCTCCTGATTACAGAATCCCAGATCGAACTGTGTGTGTGTGGGAGAGTCTGAATGGGCTCCTGATTACAGAATCCCAGATCGAACTGTGTGTGTGGGGAGTCTGAATGGGCTCCTGATTACAGAATCCCAGATCGAACAGTGTGTGTGGGAGAGTCTGAATGGGCTCCTGATTACAGAATCCCAGATCTAACAGTGTGTGTGTGGGAGAGTCTGAATGGGCTCCTGACTACAGAATCCCAGATCTAACAGTGTGTGTGGGGGAGTCTGAATGGGTTCCTGATTACAGAATCCCAGATCCAACAGTGTGTGTGTGGGAGAGTCTGAATGTGCTCCTGATTACAGAATCCCAGATCTAACAGTGTGTGGGGGAGAGTCCGAATGGGCTCCTGATTACAGAATCCCAGATCTAACAGTGTGTGTGGGAGAGTCTGAATGGGCTCCTGATTACAGAATCCCAGATCTAACAGTGTGTGTGGGAGAGTCTGAATGGGCTCCTGATTACAGAATCCCAGATCTAACAGTGTGTGTGGGAGAGTCTGAATGGGCTCCTGATTACAGAATCCCAGATCTAACAGTGTGTGTGGGAGAGTCTGAATGGGCTCCTGATTACAGAATCCCGGATCTAACACTGTGTGTGGGAGAGTCTGAATGGGCTCCTGATTACAGAATCCCAGATCTAACAGTGTGTGTGGGAGAGTCTGAATGGGCTCCTGATTACAGAATCCCAGATCTAACAGTGTGTGTGGGAGAGTCTGAATGGGCTCCTGATTACAGAATCCCAGATCTAACAGTGTGTGAGGGAGAGTCTGAATGGGCTCCTGATTACAGAATCCCAGATCTAACAGTGTGTGTGGGAGAGTCTGAATGGGCTCCTGATTACAGAATCCCAGATCTAACAGTGTGTGTGTGGGAGAGTCTGAATGGGCTCCTGATTACAGAATCCCAGATCGAACAGTGTGTGTGGGAGAGTCTGAATGGGCTCCTGATTACAGAATCCCAGATCTAACAGTGTGTGTGTGGGAGAGTCTGAATGGGCTCCTGATTACAGAATCCCAGATCTAACAGTGTGTGTGTGGGAGAGTCTGAATGTGCTCCTGATTACAGAATCCCAGATCTAACAGTGTGTGTGTGGGAGAGTCTGAATGGGCTCCTGATTACAGAATCCCAGATCTAACACTGTGTGTGTGGGAGAGTCTGAATGGGCTCCTGATTACAGAATCCCAGATCTAACAGTGTGTGTGGGAGAGTCTGAATGGGCTCCTGATTACAGAATCCCAGATCTAACAGTGTGTGTGGGAGAGTCTGAATGGGCTCCTGATTACAGAATCCCAGATCTAACAGTGTGTGTGGGAGAGTCTGAATGGGCTCCTGATTACAGAATCCCAGATCTAACAGTGTGTGTGGGAGAGTCTGAATGGGCTCCTGATTACAGAATCCCAGATCTAACAGTGTGTGTGTGGGAGAGTCTGAATGGGCTCCTGATTACAGAATCCCAGATCTAACAGTGTGTGTGGGAGAGTCTGAATGGGCTCCTGATTACAGAATCCCAGATCTAACAGTGTGTGGGGGAGAGTCTGAATGGACTCCTGATTACAGAATCCCAGATCTAACAGTGTGTGTGGGAGAGTCTGAATGTGCTCCTGATTACAGAATCCCAGATCTAACAGTGTGTGTGGGGGAGTCTGAATGTGCTCCTGATTACAGAATCCCAGATCTAACAGTGTGTGTGGGAGAGTCTGAATGGGCTCCTGATTACAGAATCCCAGATCTAACAGTGTGTGTGTGGGAGAGTCTGAATGGGCTCTTGATTACAGAATCCCAGATCGAACAGTGTGTGTGTGGGAGTCTGAATGGGATCCTGATTACAGAATCCCAGATCTAACAGTGTGTGTGTGGGAGAGTCTGAATGGGCTCCTGATTACAGAATCCCAGATCTAACAGTGTGTGGGAGAGTCTGAATGGGCTCCTGATTACAGAATCCCAGATCTAACAGTGTGTGGGAGAGTCTGAATGGGCTCCTGATTACAGAATCCCAGATCTAACAGTGTGTGTGGGAGAGTCTGAATGGGCTCCTGATTACAGAATCCCAGATCGAACAGTGTGTGTGTGGGAGAGTCTGAATGGGCTCCTGATTACAGAATCCCAGATCTAACAGTGTGTGTGGGAGAGTCTGAATGGGCTCCTGATTACAGAATCCCAGATCTAACAGTGTGTGTGGGAGAGTCTGAATGGGCTCCTGATTACAGAATCCCAGATCTAACAGTGTGTATGTGGGAGAGTCTGAATGGGCTCCTGATTACAGAATCCCAGATCTAACAGTGTGTGTGTGGGTGAGTCTGAATGGGCTCCTGATTACAGAATCCCAGATCTAACAGTGTGTGTGTGGGAGTCTGAATGGGCTCCTGATTACAGAATCCCAGATCTCACAGTGTGTGTGTGGGAGAGTCTGAATGGGCTCCTGATTACAGAATCCCAGATCTAACAGTGTGTGTGGGAGAGTCTGAATGGGCTCCTGATTGCAGAATCCCAGATCGAACTGTGTGTGTGTGGGAGAGTCTGAATGGGCTCCTGATTACAGAATCCCAGATCTAACAGTGTGTGTGTGGGAGTCTGAATGGGCTCCTGATTACAGAATCCCAGATCGAACTGTGTGTGTGTGGGAGAGTCTGAATGGGCTCCTGATTACAGAATCCCAGATCGAACTGTGTGTGTGGGGAGTCTGAATGGGCTCCTGATTACAGAATCCCAGATCGAACTGTGTGTGTGTGGGAGAGTCTGAATGGGCTCCTGATTACAGAATCCCAGATCTAACAGTGTGTGTGTGGGAGAGTCTGAATGAGCTCCTGATTACAGAATCCCAGATGGAACAGTGTGTGTGTGGGAGTCTGAATGGGCTCCTGATTACAGAATCCCAGATCTAACAGTGTGTGTCGGAGAGTCTGAATGGGCTCCTGATTACAGAATCCCAGATCCAACAGTGTGTGTGTGGGAGAGTCTGAATGGGCTCCTGATTACAGAATCCCAGATCGAACAGTGTGTGTGTCGGAGAGTCTGAATGGGATCCTGATTACAGAATCCCAGATCTAACAGTGTGTGTGGGAGAGTCTGAATGGGCTCCTGATTACAGAATCCCAGATCTAACAGTGTGTGTGTGGGAGAGTCTGAATGGGCTCCTGATTACAGAATCCCAGATCTAACAGTGTGTGTGTGGGGGAATCTGAATGGGCTCCTGATTACCGAATCCCAGATCTAACAGTGTGTGTGTGGGAGTCTGAATGGGCTCCTGATTACAGAATCCCAGATCGAACAGTGTGTGTGGGAGAGTCTGAATGGGCTCCTGATTACAGAATCCCAGATCTCACAGTGTGTGTGGGAGAGTCTGAATGGGCTCCTGATTACAGAATCCCAGATCTAACAGTGTGTGTGGGAGAGTCTGAATGGGCTCCTGATTACAGAATCCCAGATCTAACAGTGTGTGTGGGAGAGTCTGAATGGGCTCCTGATTACAGAATCCCAGATCTAATAGTGTGTGTGTGGGAGAGTCTGAATGGGCTCCTGATTACAGAATCCCAGATCTAACAGTGTGTATGGGAAAGTCTGAATGGGCTCCTGATTACAGAATCCCAGATCTAACAGTGTGTGTGGGAGAGTCTGAATGGGCTCCTGATTACAGAATCCCAGATCTAACAGTGTGTGTGGGAGAGTCTGAATGGGCTCCTGATTACAGAATCCGAGATCTAACAGTGTGTGTGGGAGTCTGAATGGGCTCCTGATTACAGAATCCCAGATCTAACAGTGTGTGTGGGAGAGTCTGAATGGGCTCCTGATTACAGAATCCCAGATCGAACAGTGTGTGTGTCGGAGAGTCTGAATGGGATCCTGATTACAGAATCCCAGATCTAACAGTGTGTGTGGGAGAGTCTGAATGGGCTCCTGATTACAGAATCCCAGATCTAACAGTGTGTGTGTGGGAGAGTCTGAATGGGCTCCTGATTACAGAATCCCAGATCTAACAGTGTGTGTGTGGGGGAGTCTGAATGGGCTCCTGATTACAGAATCCCAGATCTAACAGTGTGTGTGTGGGAGTCTGAATGGGCTCCTGATTACAGAATCCCAGATCGAACTGTGTGTGTGGGAGAGTCTGAATGGGCTCCTGATTACAGAATCCCAGATCTAACAGTGTGTGTGTGGGAGAGTCTGAATTGGCTCCTGATTACAGAATCCCAGATCTAACAGTGTGTGTGGGAGAGTCTGAATGGGCTCCTGATTACAGAATCCCAGATCTAACAGTGTGTGTGTGGGAGAGTCTGAATGGGCTCCTGATTACAGAATCCCAGATCTAACAGTGTGTGTGGGAGAGTCTGAATGGGCTCCTGATTACAGAATCCCAGATCTAACAGTGTGTGTGGGAGAGTCTGAATGGGCTCCTGATGACAGAATCCCAGATCTAACAGTGTGTGTGGGAGAGTCTGAATGGGCTCCTGATTACAGAATTCCAGATCTAAGAGTGTGTGTGGGAGAGTCTGAATGGGCTCCTGATTACAGAATCCCAGATCGAACAGTGTGTGTGTGGGAGAGTCTGAATGGGCTCCTGATTACAGAATCCCAGATCTAACAGTGTGTGTGGGAGAGTCTGAATGGGCTCCTGATTACAGAATCCCAGATCTAACAGTGTGTGTGTGGGAGAGTCTGAATGGGCTCCTGATTACAGAATCCCAGATCTAACAGTGTGTGTGGGGGAGTCTGAATGGGCTCCTGATTACAGAATCCCAGATCTAACAGTGTGTGTGGGAGAGTCTGAATGGGCTCCTGATTACAGAATCCCAGATCTAACAGTGTGTGTGGGAGAGTCTGAATGGGCTCCTGATTACAGAATCGCAGAGCTAACAGTGTGTGTGGGAGAGTCTGAATGGGCTCCTGATTACAGAATCCCAGATTTAACAGGGTGTGTGGGAGAGTCTGAATGGGCTCCTGATTACAGAATCCCAGATCTAACAGTGTGTGTGTGGGAGAGTCTGAATGGGCTCCTGATTACAGAATCGCAGATCTAACAGTGTGTGTGGGAGAGTCTGAATGGGCTCCTGATTACAGAATCCCAGATCTAACATTGTGTGTGGGGGAGAGTCTGAATGGGCTCCTGATTACAGAATCCAAGATCTAACAGTATGTGTGGGAGAGTCTGAATGGGCTCCTGATTACAGAATCCCAGATCAAACAGTGTGAGTGGGAGTCTGAATGGGCTCCTGATTACAGAATCCCAGATCTAACAGTGTGTGTGGGAGAGTCTGAATGGGCTCCTGATTACAGAATCCCAGATCTAACAGTGTGTGTGTGGGGGAGTCTGAATGGGCTCCTGATTACAGAATCCCAGATCTAACAGTGTGTGTGGGAGAGTCTGAATGGGCTCCTGATTACAGAATCCCAGATCTAACAGTGTGTGTGGGGGAGTCTGAATGGGCTCCTGATTACAGAATCCCAGATCTAACAGTGTGTGTGTGGGAGAGTCTGAATTGGCTCCTGATTACAGAATCCCAGATCTAACAGTGTGTGTGGGAGAGTCTGAATGGGCTCCTGATTACAGAATCCCAGATCTAACACTGTGTGTGTGGGAGAGTCTGAATGGGCTCCTGATTACAGAATCCCAGATCTAACAGTGTGTGTGGGAGAGTCTGAATGGGCTCCTGATTACAGAATCCCAGATCTAACAGTGTGTGTGTGGGAGAGTCTGAATGGGCTCCTGATTACAGAATCCCAGATCTAACAGTGTGTGTGTGCGAGAGTCTGAATGGGCTCCTGATTACAGAATCCCGGATCTAAATGTGTGTGGGGGAGAGTCTGAATGGGCTCCTGATTACAGAATCCCAGATTTAACAGTGTGTGTGGGAGAGTCTGAATGGGCTCCTGATTACAGAATCCCAGATCTAACAGTTTGTGTGGGAGAGTCTGAATGGGCTCCTGATTACAGAATCCCAGATCTGAGAGTGTGTGTGGGAGAGTCTGAATGGGCTCCTGATTACAGAATCCCCGATCTAACAGTGTGTGTGGGAGAGTCTGAATGGGCTCCTGATTACAGAATCCCAGATCTAACAGTGTGTGTGGGAGAGTCTGAATGGGCTCCTGATTACAGAATCCCAGATCTAACAGTGTGTGTGGGAGAGTCTGAATGGGCTCCTGATTACAGAATCCCAGATCTAACAGTGTGTGTGGGAGAGTCTGAATGGGCTCCTGATTACAGAATCCCAGATCTAACAGTGTGTGTGGGAGAGTCTGAATGGGCTCCTGATTACAGAATCCCAGATCTAACAGTGTGTGTGGGAGAGTCTGAATGGGCTCCTGATTACAGAATCCCAGATCTAACAGTGTGTGTGTGGGAGAGTCTGAATGGGCTCCTGATTACAGAATCCCAGATCTAACAGTGTGTGTGTGGGAGAGTCTGAATGGGCTCCTGATTACAGAATCCCAGATCTAACAGTGTGTGTGGGAGAGTCTGAATGGGCTCCTGATTACAGAATCCCAGATCTAACAGTGTGTGTGGGAGAGTCTGAATGGGCTCCTGATTACAGAATCCCAGTTCTAACAATGTTTGTGTGGGAGAGTCTGAATGGGCTCCTGATTACAGAATCCCAGATCTAACAGTGTGTGTGGGAGAGTCTGAATGTGCTCCTGATTACAGAATCCCAGATCTAACAGTGTGCATGGGGAGAGTCTGAATGGACTCCTGATTACAGAATCCCAGATCTAACAGTGTGTGTGTGGGAGTCTGAATGGGCTCCTGATTACAGAATCCCAGATCTAACAGTGTGTGTGTGTGGAGAGTCTGAATGGGCTCCTGATTACAGAATCCCAGATCTAACAGTGTGTGTGGGAGAGTCTGAATGGGCTCCTGATTACAGAATCCCAGATCTAACAGTGTGTATGTGGGAGAGTCTGAATGGGCTCCTGATTACAGAATCCCAGATCTAACAGTGTGTGTGGGAGAGTCTGAATGGGCTCCTGATTACAGAATCCCAGATCTAACACTGTCTGTGGGAGAGTCTGAATGGGCTCCTGATTACAGAATCCCAGATCTGACAGTGTGTGTGGGAGAGTCTGAATGGGCTCCTGATTACAGAATCCCAGATCTAACAGTGTGTGTGGGAGAGTCTGAATGGGCTCCTGATTACAGAATCCCAGATCTAACACTGTGTGTGGGAGAGTCTGAATGGGCTCCTGATTACAGAATCCCAGATCTAACACTGTGTGTGGGAGAGTCTGAATGGGCTCCTGATTACAGAATCCCAGATCTAACAGTGTGTGTGGGAGAGTCTGAATGGGCTCCTGATTACAGAATCCCAGATCTAACAGTGTGTGTGTGGGAGAGTCTGAATGGGCTCCTGATTACAGAATCCCAGATCTAACAGTGTGTGTGTGGGAGAGTCTGAATGGGCTCCTGATTACAGAATCCCAGATCTAACAGTGTGTGTGGGAGAGTCTGAATGGGCTCCTGATTACAGAATCCCAGATCTAACAGTGTGTGTGGGGGAGTCTGAATGGGCTCCTGATTACAGAATCCCAGATCGAACAGTGTGTGTGGGAGAGTCTGAATGGGCTCCTGATTACAGAATCCCAGATCTAACAGTGTGTGTGGGAGAGTCTGAATGGACTCCTGATTACAGAATCCCAGATCTAACAGTGTGTGTGTGGGAGAGTCTGAATGGGCTCCTGATTACAGAATCCCAGATCGAACAGTGTGTGTGGGGCAGTCTGAATGGGCTCCTGATTACAGAATCCCAGATCTAACAGTGTGTGTGGGAGAGTCTGAATGGGCTCCTGATTACAGAATCCCAGATCTAACAGTGTGTGTGGGGGAGTCTGAATGGGCTCCTGATTACAGAATCCCAGATCTAACAGTGTGTGTGTGGGAGAGTCTGAATGGGCTCCTGATTACAGAATCCCAGATCTAACAGTGTGTGTGTGGGAGAGTCTGAATGGGCTCCTGATTACAGAATCCCAGATCTAACAGTGTGTGTGGGAGAGTCTGAATGGGCTCCTGATTACAGAATCCCAGATCTAACAGTGTGTGTGGGGGAGTCTGAATGGGCTCCTGATTACAGAATCCCAGATCGAACAGTGTGTGTGTGGGAGAGTCTGAATGGACTCCTGATTACAGAATCGCAGATCTAACAGTGTGTGTGTGAGTCTGAATGGGCTCCTGATTACAGAATCCCAGATCTAACAGTGTGTGTAGGAGAGTCTGAATGGGCTCCTGATTACAGAATCCCAGATCTAACAGTGTGTGTGGGGGAGTCTGAATGGGCTCCTGATTACAGAATCCCAGATCTAACAGTGTGTGTGGGAGAGTCTGAATGGGCTCCTGATTACAGAATCCCAGATCTAACAGTGTGTGTGTGGGAGAGTCTGAATGGGCTCCTGATTACAGAATCCCAGATCTAACAGTGTGTGTGGGAGAGTCTGAATGGGCTCCTGATTACAGAATCCCAGATCTAACAGTGTGTGTGGGGGAGTCTGAATGGGCTCCTGATTACAGAATCCCAGATCTAACAGTGTGTGTGTGGGAGAGTCTGAATGGGCTCCTGATTACAGAATCCCAGATCTAACAGTGTGTGTGGGAGAGTCGGAATGGGCTCCTGATTACAGAATCCCAGATCTAACAGTGTGTGTGGGAGTGTCTGAATGGGCTCCTGATTACAGAATCCCAGATCTAACAGTGTGTGTGGGAGAGTCGGAATGGGCTCCTGATTACAGAATCCCAGATCTAACAGTGTGTGTGGGAGAGTCTGAATGGGCTCCTGATTACAGAATCCCAGATCTAACAGTGTGTGTGGGGGAGAGTCTGAATGGGCTCCTGATTACAGAATCCCAGATCTAACAGTGTGTGTGTGGGAGAGTCTGAATGGGCTCCTGATTACAGAATCCCAGATCTAACAGTGTGTGTGTGGGAGAGTCTGAATGGGCTCCTGATTACAGAATCCCAGATCTAACAGTGTGTGTGGGAGAGTCTGAATGGGCTCCTGATTACAGAATCCCAGATCTAACAGTGTGTGTGGGAGAGTCTGAATGGGCTCCTGATTACAGAATCCCAGATCTAACAGTGTGTGTGGGAGAGTCTGAATGGGCTCCTGATTACAGAATCCCAGATCTAACAGTGTGTGTGTGGGGAGAGTCTGAATGTGCTCCTGATTACAAAATCCCAGATCGAACAGTGTGTGTGGGGGAGAGTCTGAATGGGCTCCTGATTACAGAATCCCAGATCTAACAGTGTGTGTGGGGGAGAGTCTAAATGGGCTCCTGATTACAGAATCCCAGATCTAACAGTGTGTGTGTGGGGAGAGTCTGAATGGGCTCCTGATTACAGAATCCCAGATCTAACAGTGTGTGTGTGTGAGAGTCTGAATGGGCTCCTGATGACAGAATCCCAGATCTAACAGTGTGTGTGGGAGAGTCTGAATGGGCTCCTGATTACAGAATCCCAGATCTAACAGTGTGTGTGTGGGAGAGTCTGAATGGGCTCCTGATGACAGAATCCCAGATCTAACAGTGTGTGTGGGAGAGTCTGAATGGGCTCCTGATTACAGAATCCCAGATCTAACAGTGTGTGTGGGGGAGAGTCTGAATGGGCTCCTGATTACAGAATCCCAGATCTAACAGTGTGTGTGGGAGAGTCTAAATGGGCTCCTGATTACAGAATCCCAGATCTAACAGTGTGTGTGGGAGAGTCTGAATGGGCTCTTGATTACAGAATCCCAGATCTAACAGTGTGTGTGGGAGAGTCTGAATGGGCTCCTGATTACAGAATCCCAGATCTAACAGTGTGTGTGGGGAGAGTCTGAATGGGCTCCTGATTACAGAATCCCAGATCTAACAGTGTGTGTGGGAGAGTCTGAATGGGCTCCTGATTACAGAATCCCGGATCTAACACTGTGTGTGGGAGAGTCTGAATGGGCTCCTGATTACAGAATCCCAGATCTAACAGTGTGTGTGTGGGAGAGTCTGAATGGGCTCCTGATTACAGAATCCCAGATCTAACAGTGTGTGTGTGGGAGAGTCTGAATGGGCTCCTGATTACAGAATCCCATATCTAACAGTGTGTGGGGGAGAGTCTGAATGGGCTCCTGATTACAGAATCCCAGATCTAACAGTGTGTGTGGGGGAGAGTCTGAATGTGCTCCTGATTACAGAATCCCAGATCTAACAGTGTGTGTGGGAGAGTCTGAATGGGCCCCTGATTACAGAATCCCAGATCTAACAGTGTGTGTGTGGGGGGGAGTCTGAATGGGCTCCTGATTACAGAATCCCAGATCTAACAGTGTGTGTGGGAGAGTCTGAATGGGCTCCTGATTACAGAATCCCAGATCTAACAGTGTGTGTGTGAGAGAGTCTGAATGGGCTCCTGATTACAGAATCCCAGATCTTACAGTGTGTGTGGGAGAGAGTCTGAATGGGCTCCTGATTACAGAATCCCAGATCTAACAGTGTTTGTGGGGGAGTCTGAATGGGCTCCTGATTACAGAATCCCAGATCTAACAGTGTGTGTGGGAGTCTGAATGGGCTCCTGATTACAGAATCCCAGATCTAACAGTGTGTGTGTGGGAGTCTGAATGGGCTCCTGATTACAGAATCCCAGATCTAACAGTGTGTGTGTGGGAGAGTCTGAATGGACTCCTGATTACAGAATCCCAGATCTAACAGTGTGTGTGTGGGAGAGTCTGAATGGGCTCCTGATTACAGAATCCGAGATCTAACAGTGTGTGTGGGAGTCTGAATGGGCTCCTGATTACAGAATCCCAGATCTAACAGTGTGTGTGGGAGAGTCTGAATGGGCTCCTGATTACAGAATCCCAGATCGAACAGTGTGTGTGTCGGAGAGTCTGAATGGGATCCTGATTACAGAATCCCAGATCTAACAGTGTGTGTGGGAGAGTCTGAATGGGCTCCTGATTACAGAATCCCAGATCTAACAGTGTGTGTGTGGGAGAGTCTGAATGGGCTCCTGATTACAGAATCCCAGATCTAACAGTGTGTGTGGGGGAGTCTGAATGGGCTCCTGATTACAGAATCCCAGATCTAACAGTGTGTGTGTGGGAGTCTGAATGGGCTCCTGATTACAGAATCCCAGATCGAACAGTGTGTGTGGGAGAGTCTGAATGGGCTCCTGATTACAGAATCCCAGATCTAACAGTGTGTGTGGGAGAGTCTGAATGGGCTCCTGATTACAGAATCCCAGATCTAACAGTGTGTGTGGGAGAGTCTGAATGGGCTCCTGATTACAGAATCCCAGATCTAACAGTGTGTGTGGGAGAGTCTGAATGGGCTCCTGATTACAGAATCCCAGATCTAATAGTGTGTGTGTGGGAGAGTCTGAATGGGCTCCTGATTACAGAATCCCAGATCTAACAGTGTGTATGGGAAAGTCTGAATGGGCTCCTGATTACAGAATCCCAGATCTAACAGTGTGTGTGGGAGAGTCTGAATGGGCTCCTGATTACAGAATCCCAGATCTAACAGTGTGTGTGGGAGAGTCTGAATGGGCTCCTGATTACAGAATCCGAGATCTAACAGTGTGTGTGGGAGTCTGAATGGGCTCCTGATTACAGAATCCCAGATCTAACAGTGTGTGTGGGAGAGTCTGAATGGGCTCCTGATTACAGAATCCCAGATCTAACAGTGTGTGTGTGGGAGAGTCTGAATGGGCTCCTGATTACAGAATCCCAGATCTAACAGTGTGTGTGGGAGTCTGAATGGGCTCCTGATTACAGAATCCCAGATCGAACAGTGTGTGTGGGAGAGTCTGAATGGGCTCCTGATTACAGAATCCCAGATCTAACAGTGTGTGTGTGGGAGAGTCTGAATGGGCTCCTGATTACAGAATCCCAGATCTAACAGTGTGTGTGGGAGAGTCTGAATGGGCTCCTGATTACAGAATCCCAGATCTAACAGTGTGTGTGGGAGAGTCTGAATGGGCTCCTGATTACAGAATCCCAGATCTAACAGTGTGTGTGGGAGAGTCTGAATGGGCTCCTGATTACAGAATCCCAGATCTAACAGTGTGTGTGGGAGAGTCTGAATGGGCTCCTGATTACAGAATCCCAGATCTAACAGTGTGTGTGTGGGAGAGTCTGAATGGACTCCTGATTACAGAATCCCAGATCTAACAGTGTGTGTGTGGGAGAGTCTGAATGGGCTCCTGATTACAGAATCCCAGATCTAACAGTGTGTGTGTGGGGAGAGTCTGAATGGGCTCCTGATTACAGAATCCCAGATCTAACAGTGTGTGTGGGGGAGAGTCTGAATGGGCTCCTGATCACAGAATCCCAGATCTAACAGTGTGTGTGGGAGAGTCTGAATGGGCTCCTGATTCCAGAATCCCAGATCGAACAGTGTGTGTGGGGAGTCTGAATGGGCTCCTGATTACAGAATCCCAGATCGAACAGTGTGTGTGTGGGAGAGTCTGAATGGGCTCTTGATTACAGAATCCCAGATCTAACAGTGTGTGTGGGAGAGTCTGAATGGGCTCCTGATTACAGAATCCCAGATCTAACAGTGTGTGTGGGAGAGTCTGAATGGGCTCCTGATTACAGAATCCCAGATCTAACAGTGTGTGTGGGAGAGTCTGAATGGGCTCCTGATTACAGAATCCCAGATCTAACAGTGTGTGTGTGGGAGAGTCTGAATGGGCTCCTGATTACAGAATCCCAGATCTAACAGTGTGTGTGGGAGAGTCTGAATGGGCTCCTGATTACAGAATCCCAGATCTAACAGTGTGTGTGGGAGAGTCTAAATGGGCTCCTGATTACAGAATCCCAAATCTAACAGTGTGTGTGTGGGAGAGTCTGAATGGGCTCCTGATTACAGAATCCCAGATCTAACAGTGTGTGTGGGAGAGTCTGAATGGACTCCTGATTACAGAATCCCAGATCTAACAGTGTGTGTGGGGGAGTCTGAATGGGCTCCTGATTACAGAATCCCAGATCTAACAGTGTGTGTGGGGGAGAGTCTGAATGGGCTCCTGATTACAGAATCCCAGATCTAACAGTGTGTGTGGGAGAGTCTGAACGGGCTCCTGATTCCAGAATCCCAGATCGAACAGTGTGTGTGGGGAGTCTGAATGGGCTCCTGATTACAGAATCCCAGATCGAACAGTGTGTGTGGGAGTCTGAATGGACTCCTGATTACAGAATCCCAGATCGAACAGTGTGTGTGTGGGAGAGTCTGAATGGGCTCCTGATTACAGAATCCCAGATCTAACAGTGTGTGTGGGAGAGTCTGAATGGGCTCCTGATTACAGAATCCCAGATCTAACAGTGTGTGTGGGAGAGTCTGAATGGGCTCCTGATTACAGAATCCCAGATCTGACAGTGTGTGTGTGGGAGAGTCTGAATGGGCTCCTGATTACAGAATCCCAGATCTAACAGTGTGTGTGGGAGAGTCTGAATGGGCTCCTGATTACAGAATCCCAGATCTAACAGTGTGTGTGGGGGAGAGTCTGAATGGGCTCCTGATTGCAGAATCCCAGATCTAACAGTGTGTGTGGGGGAGTCTGAATGGGCTCCTGATTCCAGAATCCCAGATCTAACAGTGTGTGTGTGGGAGTCTGAATGGGCTTCTGATTACAGAATCCCAGATCTAACAGTGTGTGTGGGAGAGTCTGAATGGGCTCCTGATTACAGAATCCCAGATCTAACAGTGTGTGTGGGAGAGTCTGAATGGGCTCCTGATTACAGAATCCCAGATCTAACAGTGTGTGTGGGAGTCTGAATGGGCTCCTGATTACAGAATCCCAGATCGAACAGTGTGTGTGGGAGAGTCTGAATGGGCTCCTGATTACAGAATCCCAGATCTAACAGTGTGTGTGTGGGGAGAGTCTGAATGGGCTCCTGATTACAGAATCCCAGATCTAACAGTGTGTGTGGGAGAGTCTGAATGGGCTCCTGAATACAGAATCCCAGATCTAACAGTGTGTGTGGGGGAGTCTGAATGGGCTCCTGATTACAGAATCCAAGATCTAACAATGTGTGTGGGAGAGTCTGAATGGGCTCCTGATTACAGAATCCCAGATCTAACAGTGTGTGTGGGAGAGTCTGAATGGGCTCCTGATTACAGAATCCCAGATCTAACAGTGTGTGTGGGAGAGTCTGAATGGGCTCCTGATTACAGAATCCAAGATCTAACAATGTGTGTGGGAGAGTCTGAATGGGCTCCTGATTACAGAATCCCAGATCTAACAGTGTGTGTGTGGGAGAGTCTGAATGGGCTCCTGATTACAGAATCCCAGATCTAACAGTGTGTGTGTGGGAGAGTCTGAATGGGCTCCTGATTACAGAATCCCAGATCTAACAGTGTGTGTGTGGGGAGAGTCTGAATGGGCTCCTGATTACAGAATCCCAGATCTAACAGTGTGTGTGGGAGAGTCTGAATGGGCTCCTGATTACAGAATCCCAGATCTAACAGTGTGTGTGGGAGAGTCTGAATGGGCTCCTGATTACAGAATCCCAGATCAATCAGTCTTGAAAAGCTTTGATCACTCACCAGCTGACAGAACTCCATGACGAGCAGGTATGGGACGGTTTCTGTGCACATTGCCAGGCATTGCAAGATATTTGTGTGCTGTAAAGCCCTGTGGGATTGAGGATTGGAACCTGTGTCAGAATCAGATACCTCGTTCTGCTTCACCTCCTCTCCGGCTCAGGAAATATACTCCCCAAAGACCTCTCTCCCTCTCTCTCTCTCTCTCACTCTCTCAGTCTCTCCCCATCTCACTCTCTCTCTGTCTCTCCCCATCTCGCGCTCTCTCAGTCTCTCTCTCTCCCTCCCTCTCTCTCTCTCTCCCGATCTCATTCTCTCTCTCTCAGCCTCTCTCACTTTCTCTCCATCTCTCTCTCTCTCTCTCCCTCTCAGTCTGTCTCATTCTCTCTCTCCATTTCACTCTCTCGCTCTCTCAGTCTCTCTCCATCTCTCTCTCTCTCCCTCTCTCTCTGTCTCCCGATCTCAGTCTCTCTCTCTCAATTTCTCTCCATCTCTCTCTCTCTCTCTCCCTCTCAGTCTGTCTCATTCTCTCTCTCCATTTCACTCTCTCCCTCTCTCAGTCGCTCTCCATCTCTTTTTCTCTCTCTCTCTCTCCCCCTCTCAGTCTCTCTCCATCTCTTTCTCTCTCTCTCGCCCCCTCTCAGTCTCTCTCTCTCCCTCTCTCAGTCTCTCTCCATCTCTCTCTCTCTCCCTCTCTCTCTGTCTCCCGATCTCAGTCTCTCTCTCTCAATTTCTCTCCATCTCTCTCTCTCTCTCTCCCTCTCAGTCTGTCTCATTCTCTCTCTCCATTTCACTCTCTCCCTCTCTCAGTCGCTCTCCATCTCTTTTTCTCTCTCTCTCGCCCCCTCTCAGTCTCTCTCTCTCCCTCTCTCAGTCTCTCTCCATCTCTCTCTCACTCCCTCTCTCCCCCTCTCAGTCTCTCTCCATCTCTTTCTCTCTCTCTCGCCCCCTCTCAGTCTCTCTCTCTCCCTCTCTCAGTCTCTCTCCATCTCTCTCTCACTCCCTCTCTCCCTCTCTCAGTCTCTCTCCATGTCATTCTCTCCCTCTCTAAGTCTCTCTCCATCTCTCTCTCTCTCTCCCTCTCTCAGTCTCTCTCCATGTCATTCTCTCCCTCTCTCAGTCTCTCTCCATCTCACTCTCTCTCTCTCTGTCTCACTCTCGCTTCATCTCTCTCTCTCTCTTTGTCTTTCTCTCTCTATCTTTTCTGTCTCTCTCTCTCTCTGTATCTCTCTCTTTCTCTGCATCTCCCTCTCTCTTTGTCTCTACCCCCTTACTCTCGCTCCCTCTCTCTCCTCCCCCTTCTCTCTCTCTCTCTCTCTCTCTCTCTGTCTCTCTCCCTCTCACTCTCACTCTCTCACTCCCGCTTTCTCTGAGTACTCGGTGTGAGTTAGGATACGGGGGGTGAGGGGTGAACGGGACTCGGTGTGAGTTAGGATACGGGGGGGTGAGGGGTGAACGGGACTCGGTGTGAGTTAGGATACGGGGGGGTGAGGGGTGAACGGGACTCGGTGTGAGTTAGGATACGGGGGGTGAGGGGTGAACGGGACTCGGTGTGAGTTAGGATACGGGGGGGTGAGGGGTGAACGGGACTCGGTGTGAGTTCGGATACGGGGGGGTGAGGGGTGAACGGGACTCGGTGTGAGTTAGGATACGGGGGGTGAGGGGTGAACGGGACTCGGTGTGAGTTAGGATACGGGGGGGTGAGGGGTGAACGGGACTCGGTGTGAGTTAGGATACGGGGGGTGAGGGGTGAACGGGACTCGGTGTGAGTTAGGATACGGGGGGGGTGAGGGGTGAACGGGACTCGGTGTGAGTTAGGATACGGGGGGGTGAGGGGTGAACGGGACTCGATGTGAGTTAGGATACGGGGGGGGTGAGGGGTGAACGGGACTCGGTGTGAGTTAGGATACGGGGGGGGCGAGGGGTGAACGGGACTCGGTGTGAGTTAGGATACGGGGGGGGTGAGGGGTGAACGGGACTCGGTGTGAGTTAGGATACGGGGGGGTGAGGGGTGAACGGGACTCGGTGTGAGTTAGGATACGGGGGGGGTGAGGGGTGAACGGGACTCGGTGTGAGTTAGGATACGGGGGGGGTGAGGGGTGAACGGGACTCGGTGTGAGTTAGGATACGGGGGGGTGAGGGGTGAACGGGACTCGGTGTGAGTTAGGATACGGGGGGGTGAGGGGTGAACGGGACTCGGTGTGAGTTAGGATACGGGGGGGTGAGGGGTGAACGGGACTCGGTGTGAGTTAGGATACGGGGGGGGCGAGGGGTGAACGGGACTCGGTGTGAGTTAGGATACGGGGGGGGTGAGGGGTGAACGGGACTTGGTGTGAGTTAGGATACGGGGGGTGAGGGGTGAACGGGACTCGGTGTGAGTTAGGATACGGGGGGGGTGAGGGGTGAACGGGACTCGGTGTGAGTTAGGATACGGGGGGTGAGGGGTGAACGGGACTCGGTGTGAGTTAGGATACGGGGGGGGTGAGGAGTGAACGGGACTCGGTGTGAGTTAGGATACGGGGGGGTGAGGGGTGAACGGGACTCGGTGTGAGTTAGGATACGGGGGGGTGAGGGGTGAACGGGACTCGGTGTGAGTTCGGATACGGGGGGGTGAGGGGTGAATGGGACTCGGTGTGAGTTAGGATACGGGGGGGGTGAGGGGTGAACGGGACTCGGTGTGAGTTAGGATACGGGGGGGTGAGGGGTGAACGGGACTCGGTGTGAGTTAGGATACGGGGGGTGAGGGGTGAACGGGACTCGGTGTGAGTTAGGATACGGGGGGGTGAGGGGTGAACGGGACTCGGTGTGAGTTAGGATACGGGGGGGTGAGGGGTGAACGGGACTCGGTGTGAGTTAGGATACGGGGGGTGAGGGGTGAACGGGACTCGGTGTGAGTTAGGATACGGGGGGGGTGAGGAGTGAACGGGACTCGGTGTGAGTTAGGATACGGGGGGGTGAGGGGTGAACGGGACTCGGTGTGAGTTAGGATATGGGGGGGTGAGGGGTGAACAGGACTCGGTGTGAGTTAGGATACGGGGGGGGAGGGGTGAACGGGACTCGGTGTGAGTTAGGATACGGGGGGGTGAGGGGTGAACGGGACTCGGTGTGAGTTAGGATACGGGGGGGTGAGGGGTGAACGGGACTCGGTGTGAGTTAGGATACGGGGGGGTGAGGGGTGAACGGGACTCGGTGTGAGTTAGGATACGGGGGGGTGAGGGGTGAACGGGACTCGGTGTGAGTTAGGATACGGGGGGGTGAGGGGTGAACGGGACTCGGTGTGAGTTAGGATACGGGGGGTGAGGGGTGAACGGGACTCGGTGTGAGTTAGGATACGGGGGGGGTGAGGGGTGAACGGGACTCGGTGTGAGTTAGGATACGGGGGGGTGAGGGGTGAACGGGACTCGGTGTGAGTTAGGATACGGGGGGTGAGGGGTGAACGGGACTCGGTGTGAGTTAGGATACGGGGGGGTGAGGGGTGAACGGGACTCGGTGTGAGTTAGGATACGGGGGGGGTGAGGGGTGAACGGGACTTGGTGTGAGTGAGGATACGGGGGGGTGAAGGGTGAACGGGACTCGGTGTGAGTTAGGATACGGGGGGGTGAGGGGTGAACGGGACTCGGTGTGAGTTAGGATACGGGGGGGTGAGGGGTGAACGGGACTCGGTGTGAGTTAGGATACGGGGGGTGAGGGGTGAACGGGTCTCGGTGTGAGTTAGCATACGGGGGGGTGAGGGGTGAACGGGACTCGGTGTGAGTTAGGATACGGTGGGGTGAGGGGTGAACGGGACTCGGTGTGAGTTAGGATACGGGGGGTGAGGGGTGAACGGGACTTGGTGTGAGTTAGGATACGGGGGGTGAGGGGTGAACGGGACTCGGTGTGAGTTAGGATACGGGGGGTGAGGGGTGAACTGGACTCGGTGTGAGTTAGGATACGGGGGGGTGAGGGGTGAACGGGACTCGGTGTGAGTTAGGATACGGGGGGTGAGGGGTGAACGGGACTCGGTGTGAGTTAGGATATGGGGGGGTGAGGGGTGAACGGGACTCGGTGTGAGTTTGGATACGGGGGGTGAGGGGTGAACGGGACTCGGTGTGAGTTAGGATACGGGGGGTGAGGGGTGAACGGGACTCGGTGTGAGTTAGGATACGGGGGGTGAGGGGTGAACGGGACTCGGTGTGAGTTAGGATACGGGGGGGTGAGGGGTGAACGGGACTCGGTGTGAGTTAGGATACGGGGGGTGAGGGGTGAACTGGACTCGGTGTGAGTTAGGATACGGGGGCAGCAGAGAGTTTTGGATGATCTGGAGTTTCCGGAGGGTGGGAGATGGGAGGCCGGCCAGGAGAGCATTGGAATAGTGGAGTCTGGAGGTAACCAAGGGAATGGGTGAGGGTTTCAGCAGCGGATGAGCTGAGGCAGGGGGCGGAGACGGGGAATGTTACGGAGGTGGAAGTCGGTGGTCCCGGTGATGGAGAGGACATGGGGTCAGGAGATCAGCTCAGGGCCAAATCGGACGCCAATGTTGTGAACGGCCTGGTTCAGCCTCAGAAGGTGTCCAGGGAGAGGGATGGAGTCGGTGTCCAGGGAGAGGGATGGCTTCGGTGTCCAGGGAGAGAGGGATGGAGTCGCTGCCCAGGGAGAGGAATGGAGTCGGTGTCCAGGGGAGAGGGATGGAGTCGGTGTCCAGGGAGAGGGATGGAGTCGGTGTCCAGGGGAGAGGGATGGAGTCGGTGTCCAGGGGAGAGGGATGGAGTCGGTGTCCAGGGGAGAGGGATGGAGTCGGTGTCCAGGGAGAGAGAGATGGAGTCGGTGTCCAGGGAGAGGGATGGAGTCGGTGTCCAGGGAGAGAGATGGAGTCGTTGTCCGGGGAGAGGGATGGAGTCGGTGTCCGGGGGAGAGGGATGGAGTCGGTGTCCGGGGGAGAGGGATGGAGTCGTTGTCCGGGGAGAGGGATGGAGTCGGTGTCCAGGGGAGAGGGATGGAGTCGGTGTCCAGGGGAGAGGGATGGAGTCGGTGTCCAGGGGAGAGAGATGGAGTCGGTGTCCAGGGGAGAGGGATGGAGTCGGTGTCCGGGGAGAGGGATGGAGTCCGTGTCCAGGGGAGAGGGATGGAGTCGGTGTCCGGGGGAGAGGGATGGAGTCGGTGTCCAGGGGAGAGGGATGGAGTCGTTGTCCGGGGAGAGGGATGGAGTCGTTGTCCGGGGAGAGAGAGTTGGAGTCGGTGTCCAGGGGAGAGGGATGGAGTCGGTGTCCAGGGGAGAGGGATGGAGTCGGTGTCCAGGGGAGAGGGATGGAGTCGGTGTCCAGGGGAGAGGGATGGAGTCGGTGTCCAGGGGAGAGGGATGGAGTCGGTGTCCAGGGGAGAGAGATGGAGTCGTTGTCCGGGGAGAGGGATGGAGTCGTTGTCCGGGGAGATGGATGGAGTCGTTGTCCGGGGAGAGGGATGGAGTCGGTGTCCAGGGGAGAGGGATGGAGTCGTTGTCCGGGGAGAGGGATGGAGTCGGTGTCCAGGGGAGAGGGATGGAGTCGTTGTCCGGGGAGAGGGATGGAGTCGGTGTCCAGGGAGAGGGATGGAGTCGGTGTCCAGGGGACAGGGATGGAGTCGGTGTCCAGGGGAGAGAGATGGAGTCGGTGTCCAGGGGAGAGGGATGGAGTCGGTGTCCAGGGAGAGGGATGGAGTCGGTGCCCAGGGGAGAGGGATGGAGTCGTTGTCCGGGGAGAGGGATGGAGTCGGTGTCCAGGGGAGAGGGATGGAGTCGGTGTCCAGGGGAGAGGGATGGAGTCGGTGTCCAGGGGAGAGAGATGGAGTCGGTGTCCAGGGGAGATAGATGGAGTCGGTGCCCAGGGGAGAGAGATGGAGTCGGTGCCCAGTGGAGAGAGATGGAGTCGGTGTCCAGGGGAGAGGGATGGAGTCGTTGTCCGGGGAGAGGGATGGAGTCGTTGGCCGGGGAGAGGGATGGAGTCGTTGTCCGGGGAGAGAGATGGAGTCGGTGTCCAGGGGAGAGGGATGGAGTCGTTGTCCGGGGAGAGGGATGGAGTCGTTGTCCGGGGAGAGGGATGGAGTCGTTGTCCGGGGAGAGGGATGGAGTCGTTGTCCAGGGGAGAGAGATGGAGTCGGTGTCCAGGGAGAGGGATGGAGTCGGTGTCCAGGGGAGAGAGATGGAGTCGGTGTCCAGGGGAGAGAGATGGAGTCGGTGTCCAGGGGAGAGGGATGGAGTCGGTGTCCAGGGAGAGGGATGGAGTCGGTGCCCAGGGGAGAGAGATGGAGTCGGTGTCCAGGGGAGAGGGATGGAGTCGGTGTCCAGGGCAGAGGGATGGAGTCGTTGTCCGGGGAGAGGGATGGAGTCGGTGTCCAGGGAGAGAGATGGAGTCGGTGTCCAGGGGAGAGGGATGGAGTCGGTGCCCAGGGCAGAGGGATGGAGTCGGTGCCCAGGGGAGAGAGATGGAGTCGGCGTCCAGTGGAGAGAGATGGAGTCGGTGCCCAGGGGAGAGAGATGGAGTCCGCGTCCAGGGGAGAGAGATGGAGTCGGTGTCCAGGGGGTGAGGGATGGAGTCGGCGTCCAGGGGAGAGGGATGGAGTCGGTGTCCAGGGGGAGAGGGATGGAGTCGGTGTCCAGGGGAGAGGGATGGAGTCGGTGTCCAGGGGAGAGGGATGGAGTCGGTGTCCAGGGGAGAGGGATGGAGTCGGTGTCCAGGGGAGAGGGATGGAGTCGGTGTCCAGGGGAGAGGGATGGAGTCGGTGTCCAGGGGGAGGGATGGAGTCGGTGTCCAGGGGAGAGGGATGGAGTCGGTGTCCAGGGGAGAGAGATGGAGTCGGTGTCCAGGGGAGAGAGATGGAGTCGGTGTCCAGGGGCGAGGGATGGAGTCGGTGTCCAGGGGAGAGGGATGGAGTCGATGTCCAGGGGAGAGGGATGGAGTCGGTGTCCGGGGGAGAGGGATGGAGTCGGTGTCCAGGGAGAGGGATGGAGTCGGTGTCCAGGGGAGAGGGATGGAGTCGGTGTCCAGGGGAGAGGGATGGAGTCGGTGTCCAGGGAGAGGGATGGAGTCGGTGTCCAGGGAGTGGGATGGAGTCGGTGTCCGGGGAGAGGGATGGAGTCGGTGTCCAGGGAGAGGGATGGAGTCGGTGTCCAGGGGAGAGGGATGGAGTCGGTGTCCAGGGGAGAGGGATGGAGTCGGTGTCCAGGGAGTGGGATGGAGTCGGTGTCCGGGGAGAGGGATGGAGTCGGTGTCCAGTGAGAGGGATGGAGTCGGTGTCCGGGGAGAGGGATGGAGTCGGTGTCCAGGCAGAGGGATGGAGTCGGTGTCCAGGGAGAGGGATGGAGTCGGTGTCCAGGGGAGAGGGATGGAGTCGGTGTCCAGGGGAGAGGGATGGAGTCGGTGTCCAGGGGAGAGGGATGGAGTCGGTGTCCAGGGGAGAGGGATGGAGTCGGTGTCCAGGGGAGAGGGATGGAGTCGGTGTCCAGGGGAGAGGGATGGAGTCGGTGTCCAGGGGAGAGGGATGGAGTCGGTGTCCAGGGGAGAGAGATGGAGTCGGTGTCCAGGGGAGAGAGATGAAGTCGGTGTCCAGGGAGAGAGATGGAGTCGGTGTCCAGGGAGAGGGATGGAGTCGTTGTCCGGGGAGAGGGATGGAGTCGTTGTCCGGGGAGAGGGATGGAGTCGTTGTCCGGGGAGAGTGATGGAGTCGGTGTCCAGGGGAGAAGGATGGAGTCGGTGTCCAGGGGAGAGGGATGGAGTCGTTGTCCGGGGAGAGAGATGGAGTCGGTGTCCAGGGGAGAGGGATGGAGTCGTTGTCCGGGGAGAGGGATGGAGTCGTTGTCCGGGGAGAGGGATGGAGTCGGTGTCCGGGGAGAGGGATGGAGTCGGTGTCCAGGGAGAGGGATGGAGTCGGTGCCCAGGGCAGAGGGATGGAGTCGGTGTCCAGGGGAGAGGGATGGAGTCGGTGTCCAGGGGAGAGGGATGGAGTCGGTGTCCAGGGGAGAGAGATGGAGTCGGTGTCCAGGGGAGAGAGATGGAGTCGGTGCCCAGGGGAGAGAGATGGAGTCGGTGCCCAGTGGAGAGAGATGGAGTCGGTGTCCAGGGGAGAGGGATGGAGTCGTTGTCCGGGGAGAGGGATGGAGTCGTTGTCCGGGGAGAGGGATGGAGTCGGTGTCCAGGGGAGAGGGATGGAGTCGTTGTCCGGGGAGAGGGATGGAGTCGGTGTCCAGGGGAGAGGGATGGAGTCGGTGTCCAGGGGAGAGGGATGGAGTCGTTGTCCAGGGGAGAAGGATGGAGTCGGTGTCCAGGGAGAGGGATGGAGTCGGTGTCCAGGGAGAGGGATGGAGTCGTTGTCCGGGGAGAGGGATGGAGTCGGTGTCCAGGGGAGAGGGATGGAGTCGGTGTCCAGGGAGAGGGATGGAGTCGGTGTCCAGGGAGAGGGATGGAGTCGGTGTCCAGGGAGAGGGATGGAGTCGGTGTCCAGGGAGAGGGATGGAGTCGGTGTCCAGGGAGAGGGATGGAGTCGGTGTCCAGGGAGAGGGATGGAGTCGGTGTCCAGGGGAGAGGGATGGAGTCGGTGTCCAGGGAGAGGGATGGAGTCGGTGTCCAGGGGAGAGGGATGGAGTCGTTGTCCGGGGAGAGGGATGGAGTCGGTGTCCAGGGGAGAGGGATGGAGTCGGTGTCCGGGGAGAGGGATGGAGTCGGTGTCCAGGGGAGAGGGATGGAGTCGGTGTCCAGGGGAGAGGGATGGAGTCGTTGTCCAGGGGAGAAGGATGGAGTCGGTGTCCAGGGAGAGGGATGGAGTCGGTGTCCAGGGGAGAAGGATGGAGTCGGTGTCCAGGGGAGAGGGATGGAGTCGTTGTCCGGGGAGAGAGATGGAGTCGGTGTCCAGGGGAGAGGGATGGAGTCGTTGTCCGGGGAGAGGGATGGAGTCGTTGTCCGGGGAGAGGGATGGAGTCGGTGTCCAGGGAGAGGGATGGAGTCGGTGTCCAGGGAGAGGGATGGAGTCGGTGCCCAGGGCAGAGGGATGGAGTCGGTGTCCAGGGAGAGGGATGGAGTCGGTGCCCAGGGCAGAGGGATGGAGTCGTTGTCCGGGGAGAGGGATGGAGTCGGTGTCCAGGGAGAGGGATGGAGTCGGTGCCCAGGGGAGAGGGATGGAGTCGGTGCCCAGGGGAGAGAGATGGAGTCGGTGTCCAGGGGAGAGGGATGGAGTCGGTGTCCAGGGCAGAGGGATGGAGTCGGTGTCCAGGGGAGAGGGATGGAGTCGGTGTCCAGGGAGAGGGATGGAGTCGGTGTCCAGGGGAGAGGGATGGAGTCGGTGTCCAGGGAGAGGGATGGAGTCGGTGCCCAGGGGAGAGGGATGGAGTCGGTGCCCAGGGGAGAGAGATGGAGTCGGTGTCCAGGGGAGAGGGATGGAGTCGGTGTCCAGGGGAGAGAGATGGAGTCGGTGTCCAGGGGAGAGGGATGGAGTCGGTGTCCAGGGGAGAGGGATGGAGTCGGTGTCCGGGGAGAGGGATGGAGTCGGTGTCCAGGGGAGAGGGATGGAGTCGGTGTCCGGGGGAGAGGGATGGAGTCGGTGTCCAGGGAGAGGGATGGAGTCGTTGTCCGGGGAGAGGGATGGAGTCGGTGTCCAGGGGAGAGGGATGGTGTCGTTGTCCGGGGAGAGGGATGGAGTCGGTGTGCAGGGAGAGGGATGGAGTCGGTGTGCAGGGAGAGGGATGGAGTCGGTGTCCAGGGGAGAGGGATGGAGTCGGTGTCCAGGGGAGAGGGATGGAGTCGGTGTCCAGGGAGAGGGATGGAGTCGTTGTCCGGGGAGAGGGATGGAGTCGGTGTCCAGGGAGAGGGATGGAGTCGGTGTCCAGGGAGAGGGATGGAGTCGGTGTCCAGGGGAGAGGGATGGAGTCGGTGTCCAGGGCAGAGGGATGGAGTCGTTGTCCGGGGAGAGGGATGGAGTCGGTGTCCAGGGAGAGGGATGGAGTCGGTGCCCAGGGGAGAGGGATGGAGTCATTGTCTGGGGAGAGGGATGGAGTCGGTGTCCAGGGGAGAGGGATGGAGTCGGTGTCCAGGGGAGAGGGATGGAGTCGGTGTCCAGGGGAGAGAGATGGAGTCGGTGTCCAGGGGAGAGAGATGGAGTCGGTGCCCAGGGGATAGAGATGGAGTCGGTGTCCAGGGGAGAGGGATGGAGTCGGTGTCCGGGGAGAGGGATGGAGAGGTGTCCAGGGGAGAGGGATGGAGTCGGTGTCCAGGGGAGAGGGATGGAGTCGTTCTCCGGGGAGAGAGATGGAGTCGGTGTCCAGGGGAGAGGGATGGAGTCGTTGTCCGGGGAGAGGGATGGAGTCGTTGTCCGGGGAGAGGGATGGAGTCGGTGTCCAGGGAGAGGGATGGAGTCGGTGTCCAGGGAGAGGGATGGAGTCGGTGCCCAGGGCAGAGGGATGGAGTCGGTGTCCAGGGAGAGGGATGGAGTCGGTGCCCAGGGCAGAGGGATGGAGTCGGTGTCCGGGGAGAGGGATTGAGTCGGTGTCCAGGGAGAGAGATGGAGTCGGTGTCCAGGGGAGAGGGATGGAGTCGGTGTCCATGGGAGAGAGATGGAGTCGGTGTCCAGGGGAGAGGGATGGAGTCGGTGTCCAGGGGGAGGGTTGGAGTCGGTGTCCAGGGAGAGAGAGATGGAGTCGGTGTCCAGGGGAGAGGGATGGAGTCGGTGTCCAGGGGAGAGGGATGGAGTCGGTGTCCGGGGGGAGAGGGATGGAGTCGGTGTCCAGGGAGAGAGATGGAGTCGGTGTCCAGGGGAGAGGGATGGAGTCGGTGTCCAGGGGAGAGGGATGGAGTCGGTGTCCAGGGGAGAGGGATGGAGTCGGTGTCCAGGGAGTGGGATGGAGTCGGTGTCCGGGGAGAGGGATGGAGTCGGTGTCCAGTGAGAGGGATGGAGTCGGTGCCCGGGGAGAGGGATGGAGTCGGTGTCCAGGGAGAGGGATGGAGTCGGTGTCCAGGGGAGAGAGATGGAGTCGGTGTCCAGGGAGAGGGATGGAGTCGGTGTCCAGTGAGAGGGATGGAGTCGGTGTCCAGGGAGAGGGATGGAGTCGGTGTCCAGGGGAGAGGGATGGAGTCGGTGTCCAGGCAGAGGGATGGAGTCGGTGTCCAGGGGAGAGGGATGGAGTCGGTGTCCGGGGAGAGGGATGGAGTCGGTGTCCAGAGGAGAGGGATGGAGTCGGTGTCCAGGGAGAGGGATGGAGTCGGTGTCCAGGGAGAGGGATGGAGTCGGTGTCCAGGGGAGAGAGATGGAGTCGGTGTCCAGGGAGAGGGATGGAGTCGGTGTCCAGGGAGAGGGATGGAGTCGGTGTCCAGGGAGAGGGATGGAGTCGGTGTCCGGGGGAGAGGGATGGAGTCGATGTCCAGGGGAGAGGGATGGAGTCGGTGTCCAGGGGAGAGAGATGGAGTCGGTGTCCAGTGAGAGGGATGGAGTCGGTGTCCAGGGAGAGGGATGGAGTCGGTGTCCAGGGGAGAGGGATGGAGTCGGTGTCCAGGGGAGAGGGATGGAGTCGGTGTCCGGGGAGAGGGATGAAGTCGGTGTCCAGGCAGGGGGATGGAGTCGGTGTCCAGGGGAGAGGGATGGAGTCGGTGTCCAGAGGAGAGAGATGGAGTCGGTGTCCAGGGGAGAGAGATGGAGCCGGTGTCCAGGGGAGAGGGATGGAGTCGGTGTCCAGGGGAGAGGGATGGAGTCGGTGTCCAGGGGAGAGGAATGGAGTCGGTGTCCAGGGGAGAGGGATGGAGTCGGTGTCCAGGGGAGAGGGATGGAGTCGGTGTCCAGGGGAGAGGGATGGAGTCGGTGTCCAGGGGAGAGGGATGGAGTCGGTGTCCAGGGGAGAGAGATGGAGTCGGTGTCCAGGTTGAGAGATGGAGTCGCTGTCCAGGGAGAGGGATGGAGTCGGTGTCCAGGGGAGAGGGATGGAGTCGATGTCCAGGGGAGAGGGATGGAGTCGGTGTCCAGGGGAGAGGGATGGAGTCGGTGTCCAGGGAGAGGGATGGAGTCGGTGTCCAGGGAGAGAGATGGAGTCGGTGTCCAGGGGAGAGGGATGGAGTCGGTGTCCAGGGGAGAGGGATGGAGTCGGTGTCCAGGGAGAGAGATGGAGTCGGTGTCCAGGGGAGAGGGATGGAGTCGGTGTCCAGGGGAGAGGGATGGAGTCGGTGTCCAGGGAGTGGGATGGAGTCGGTGTCCGGGGAGAGGGATGGAGTCGGTGTCCAGGGAGAGAGATGGAGTCGGTGTCCAGGGGAGAGGGATGGAGTCGGTGTCCAGGGGAGAGGGATGGAGTCGGTGTCCAGGGAGAGAGATGGAGTCGGTGTCCAGGGGAGAGGGATGGAGTCGGTGTCCATGGGAGAGAGATGGAGTCGGTGTCCAGGGGAGAGGGATGGAGTCGGTGTCCAGGGGGAGGGTTGGAGTCGGTGTCCAGGGAGAGAGAGATGGAGTCGGTGTCCAGGGGAGAGGGATGGAGTCGGTGTCCAGGGGAGAGGGATGGAGTCGGTGTCCGGGGGGAGAGGGATGTAGTCGGTGTCCAGGGAGAGAGATGGAGTCGGTGTCCAGGGGAGAGGGATGGAGTCGGTGTCCAGGGGAGAGGGATGGAGTCGGTGTCCAGGGGAGAGGGATGGAGTCGGTGTCCAGGGAGTGGGATGGAGTCGGTGTCCGGGGAGAGGGATGGAGTCGGTGTCCAGTGAGAGGGATGGAGTCGGTGCCCGGGGAGAGGGATGGAGTCGGTGTCCAGGCAGAGGGATGGAGTCGGTGTCCAGGGGGAGAGGGATGGAGTCGGTGTCCAGGGAGAGGGATGGAGTCGGTGTCCAGGGGAGAGAGATGGAGTCGGTGTCCAGGGAGAGGGATGGAGTCGGTGTCCAGTGAGAGGGATGGAGTCGGTGTCCAGGGAGAGGGATGGAGTCGGTGTCCAGGGGAGAGGGATGGAGTCGGTGTCCAGGCAGAGGGATGGAGTCGGTGTCCAGGGGAGAGGGATGGAGTCGGTGTCCGGGGAGAGGGATGGAGTCGGTGTCCAGGGGAGAGGGATGGAGTCGGTGTCCAGGGAGAGGGATGGAGTCGGTGTCCAGGGGAGAGGGATGGAGTCGGGGTCCAGGGAGAGGGATGGAGTCGGTGTCCAGGGAGAGGGATGGAGTCGGTGTCCAGGGGAGAGGGATGGAGTCGGTGTCCAGAGGAGAGAGATGGAGTCGGTGTCCAGGGGAGAGGGATGGAGTCGGTGTCCAGGGGAGAGGGATGGAGTCGGTGTCCAGGGGAGAGAGATGGAGCCGGTGTCCAGGGGAGAGGGATGGAGTCGGTGTCCAGGGGAGAGGGATGGAGTCGGTGTCCAGGGGAGAGGGATGGAGTCGGTGTCCAGGGGAGAGGGATGGAGTCGGTGTCCAGGGGAGAGGGATGGAGTCGGTGTCCAGGGGAGAGGGATGGAGTCGGTGTCCAGGGGAGAGGGATGGAGTCGGTGTCCAGGGGAGAGGGCTGGAGTCGGTGTCCAGGGGAGAGGGATGGAGTCGGTGTCCAGGGGAGAGGGATGGAGTCGGTGTCCAGGGGAGAGGGATGGAGTCGGTGTCCAGGGGAGAGGGATGGAGTCGGTGTCCAGGGGAGAGGGATGGAGTCGGTGTCCAGGGGAGAGGGATGGAGTCGGTGTCCAGGGGAGAGGGATGGAGTCGGTGTCCAGGGGAGAGGGATGGAGTCGGTGTCCAGGGGAGAGGGATGGAGTCGGTGTCCAGGGGAGAGGGATGGAGTCGGTGTCCAGGGGAGAGGGATGGAGTCGGTGTCCAGGGGAGAGGGATGGAGTCGGTGTCCAGGGGAGAGGGATGGAGTCGGTGTCCAGGGGAGAGGGATGGAGTCGGTGTCCAGGGGAGAGGGATGGAGTCGGTGTCCAGGGGAGAGGGATGGAGTCGATGTCCAGGGAGAGGGATGGAGTCGGTGTCCAGGGGAGAGGGATGGTGTCGGTGTCCAGGGGAGAGAGATGGAGTCGGTGTCCAGGGGAGAGGGATGGAGTCGGTGTCCAGGGAGAGAGATGGAGTCGGTATCCAGGGAGAGGGATGGAGTCGGTGTCCAGGGGAGAGGGATGGAGTCGGTGTCCAGGGGAGAGGGATGGAGTCGGTGTCCAGGGAGAGAGGGATGGAGTCGCTGCCCAGGGAGAGGAATGGAGTCGGTGTCCAGGGGAGAGGGATGGAGTCGGTGTCCAGGGAGAGGGATGGAGTCGGTGTCCAGGGGAGAGGGATGGAGTCGGTGTCCAGGGAGAGGGATGGAGTCGGTGTCCGGGGGAGAGGGATGGAGTCGGTGTCCGGGGGAGAGGGATGGAGTCGGCGTCCGGTGGAGAGGGATGGAGTCGGTGTCCAGGGGAGAGGGATGGAGTCGGAGTCCAGGGGAGAGGGATGGAGTCGGTGTCCAGGGAGAGGGATGGAGTCGGTGTCCAGGGGAGAGGGATGGAGTCGGTGTACGGGGAGAGGGATGGAGTCGGTGTCCAGGGAGAGGGATGGAGTCGGTGTCCAGGGAGAGAGAGATGGAGTCGGTGTTCAGGGGAGAGGGATGGAGTCGGTGTCCAGGGAGAGGGATGGAGTCGGTGTCCAGGGAGAGAGGGATGGAGTCGCTGCCCAGGGAGAGGAATGGAGTCGGTGTCCAGGGGAGAGGGATGGAGTCGGTGTCCAGGGAGAGGGATGGAGTCGGTGTCCAGGGGAGAGGGATGGAGTCGGTGTCCAGGGAGAGGGATGGAGTCGGTGTCCGGGGGAGAGGGATGGAGTCGGTGTCCGGGGGAGAGGGATGGAGTCGGCGTCCGGTGGAGAGGGATGGAGTCGGTGTCCAGGGGAGAGGGATGGAGTCGGAGTCCAGGGGAGAGGGATGGAGTCGGTGTCCAGGGAGAGGGATGGAGTCGGTGTCCAGGGGAGAGGGATGGAGTCGGTGTACGGGGAGAGGGATGGAGTCGGTGTCCAGGGAGAGGGATGGAGTCGGTGTCCAGGGAGAGAGAGATGGAGTCGGTGTTCAGGGGAGAGGGATGGAGTCGGTGTCCAGGGAGAGGGATGGAGTCGGTGTCCAGGGAGAGAGGGATGGAGTCGCTGCCCAGGGAGAGGAATGGAGTCGGTGTCCAGGGGAGAGGGATGGAGTCGGTGTCCAGGGAGAGGGATGGAGTCGGTGTCCAGGGGAGAGGGATGGAGTCGGTGTCCAGGGGAGAGGGATGGAGTCGGTGTCCAGGGAGAGAGAGTTGGAGTCGGTGTCCAGGGAGAGGGATGGAGTCGGTGTCCAGGGAGAGAGATGGAGTCGTTGTCCGGGGAGAGGGATGGAGTCGGTGTCCGGGGGAGAGGGATGGAGTCGTTGTCCGGGGAGAGGGATGGAGTCGGTGTCCAGGGGAGAGGGATGGAGTCGGTGTCCAGGGGAGAGGGATGGAGTCGGTGTCCAGGGGAGAGAGATGGAGTCGGTGTCCAGGGGAGAGGGATGGAGTCGGTGTCCAGGGGAGAGGGATGGAGACGGTGTCCAGGGGAGAGGGATGGAGTCGGTGTCCAGGGGAGAGGGATGGAGTCGGTGTCCAGTGAGAGGGATGGAGTCGGTGTCCAGGGGAGAGGGATGGAGTCGGTGTCCATGGGAGAGGGATGGAGTCGGTGTCCGGGGAGAGGGATGGAGTCGGTGTCCAGGGGAGAGGGATGGAGTCGGTGTCCAGGGAGAGGGATGGAGTCGGTGTCCAGGGAGAGGGATGGAGTCGGTGTCCAGGGAGAGGGATGGAGTCGGTGTCCAGGGAGAGGGATGGAGTCGGTGTCCAGGGGAGAGGGATGGAGTCGGTGTCCAGGGGAGAGGGATGGAGTCGGTGTCCGGGCAGAGGGATGGAGTCGGTGTCCAGGGAGAGGGATGGAGTCGGTGCCCAGGGGAGAGAGATGGAGTCGGTGTCCAGGGGAGAGGGATGGAGTCGGCGTCCAGGGGAGAGGGATGGAGTCAGTGTCCAGGGGAGAGGGATGGAGTCGGTGTCCAGGGGAGATGGATGGAGTCGGTGTCCGGGGAGAGGGATGGAGTCGGTGTCCAGGGGAGAGGGATGGAGACGGCGTCCAGGGGAGAGGGATGGAGTCGGTGTCCAGGGGAGAGGGATGGAGTCCACGTCCAGGGGAGAGGGATGGAGCCGGTGTCCGGGGGAGAGGGATGGAGTCGGTGTCCAGGGGAGAGGGATGGAGTCGGTGTCCAGAGGAGAGAGATGGAGTCGGTGTCCAGGGGAGAGAGATGGAGTCGGTGTCCAGGGAGAGGGATGGAGTCGGTGTCCAGGGAGAGGGATGGAGTCGGTGTCCAGGGGAGAGAGATGGAGTCGGTGTCCAGGGAGAGGGATGGAGTCGGTGTCCAGGCAGGGGGATGGAGTCGGTGTCCGGGGAGAGGGATGGAGTCGGTGTCCAGAGGAGAGAGATGGAGTCGGTGTCCAGGGGAGAGAGATGGAGTCGGTGTCCAGGGAGAGGGATGGAGTCGGTGTCCAGGGAGAGGGATGGAGTCGGTGTCCAGGGGAGAGAGATGGAGTCGGTGTCCAGGGGAGAGGGATGGAGTCGGTGTCCAGGGGAGAGGGATGGAGTCGGTGTCCAGGGGAGAGGGATGGAGTCGGTGTCCAGGGGAGAGGGATGGAGTCGGTGCCCAGGGGAGAGAGATGGAGTCGGTGTCCGGGGGAGAGAGATGGAGTCGGTGTCCAGGGGAGAGGGATGGAGTCGGTGTCCAGGGGAGAGGGATGGAGTCGGTGTCCAGGGAGAGGGATGGAGTCGGTGCCCAGGGGAGATGGATGGAGTCGGTGTCCAGGGGAGAGAGATGGAGTCGGTGTCCGGGGGAGAGGGATGGAGTCGGTGTCCAGGGGAGAGGGATGGAGTCGTTGTCCGGGGAGAGGGATGGAGTCGGTGTCCAGGGGAGAGAGATGGAGTCGGTGCCCAGGGGAGAGGGATGGAGTCGTTGTCCGGGGAGAGGGATGGAGTCGGTGTCCGGGGGAGAGGGATGGAGTCGGTGCCCAGGGGAGATGGATGGAGTCGGTGCCCAGGGGAGAGAGATGAAGTCGGTGCTCAGGGGAGAGAGATGGAGTCGGTGTCCAGGGGAGAGGGATGGAGTCGGTGTCCAGGGGAGAGGGATGGAGTCGGTGTCCAGGGGAGAGGGATGGAGTCGGTGTCCAGGGGAGAGGGATGGAGTCGGTGCCCAGGGGAGAGAGATGGAGTCGGTGTCCAGGGGAGAGGGATGGAGTCGGTGTCCAGGGGAGAGGGATGGAGTCGGTGTCCAGGGGAGAGGGATGGAGTCGGTGTCCAGGGAGAGGGATGGAGTCGGTGCCCAGGGGAGAGGGATGGAGTCGGTGTCCAGGGGAGAGAGATGGAGTCGGTGTCCAGGGGAGAGGGATGGAGTCGGTGTCCAGGGAGAGGGATGGAGTCGGTGCCCAGGGGAGAGGGATGGAGTCGGTGTCCAGGGGAGAGGGATGGAGTCGGTGTCCAGGGGAGAGGGATGGAGTCGGTGTCCAGGGAGAGGGATGGAGTCGGTGCCCAGGGGAGAGAGATGGAGTCGGTGTCCGGGGGAGAGGGATGGAGTCGGTGTCCAGGGAGAGGGATGGAGTCGGTGCCCAGGGAGAGGGATGGAGTCGGTGTCCAGGGGAGAGAGATGGAGTCGGTGTCCGGGGGAGAGGGATGGAGTCGGTGTCCAGTGAGAGGGATGGAGTCGGTGTCCAGGGGAGAGAGATGGAGTCGGTGTCCGGGGGAGAGGGATGGAGTCTGTGTCCAGGGGAGAGAGATGGAGTCGGTGTCCAGGGGAGAGAGATGGAGTCGGTGTCCAGGGAGAGGGATGGAGTCGGTGTCCAGGGGAGAGGGATGGAGTCGGTGCCCAGGGGAGAGGGATGGAGTCGGTGCCCAGGGGAGATGGATGGAGTCGGCGTCCAGGGGAGATGGATGGAGTCGGTGTCCAGGGGAGAGGGATGGAGTCGGTGTCCAGGGGAGAGGGATGGAGTCGGTGTCCAGGGGAGAGGGATGGAGTCGGTGTCCAGGGGAGAGGGATGGAGTCGGTGTCCAGGGGAGAGGGATGGAGTCGGTGTCCAGGGGAGAGAGATGGAGTCGGTGTCCAGGGGAGAGGGATGGAGTCGGTGTCCGGGGAGAGGGATGGAGTCGGTGTCCGGGGGAGAGGGATGGAGTCGGTGTCCAGGGGAGAGGGATGGAGTCGGTGTCCGGGGAGAGGGATGGAGTCGGTGTCCAGGGAGAGGGATGGAGTCGGTGTCCAGGGGAGAGGGATGGAGTCGGTGTCCAGGGGAGAGGGATGGAGTCGGTGTCCAGGGGAGAGGGATGGAGTCGGTGTCCAGGGGAGAGGGATGGAGTCGTTGTCCGGGGAGAGGGATGGAGTCGTTGTCCGGGGAGAGGGATGGAGTCGTTGTCCGGGGAGAGAGATGGAGTCGGTGTCCAGGGGAGAGGGATGGAGTCGATGTCCAGGGGAGAGGGATGGAGTCGGTGTCCAGGGGAGAGGGATGGAGTCGGTGTCCAGGGGAGAGGGATGGAGTCGATGTCCAGGGGAGAGGGATGGAGTCGGTGTCCAGGGGAGAGGGATGGAGTCGGTGTCCAGGGGAGAGGGATGGAGTCGGTGTCCAGGGAGAGGGATGGAGTCGGTGTCCAGGGGAGAGGGATGGAGTCGGTGTCCAGGGGAGAGGGATGGAGTCGGTGTCCAGGGAGAGGGATGGAGTCGGTGTCCAGGGGAGAGGGATGGAGTCGGTGTCCAGGGGAGAGGGATGGAGTCGGTGTCCAGAGGAGAGAGATGGAGTCGGTGTCCAGGGAGTGGGATGGAGTCGGTGTCCGGGGAGAGGGATGGAGTCGGTGTCCAGGGAGAGAGATGGAGTCGGTGTCCAGGGGAGAGGGATGGAGTCGGTGTCCAGGGGAGAGGGATGGAGTCGGTGTCCAGGGAGAGAGATGGAGTCTGTGTCCAGGGGAGAGGGATGGAGTCGGTGTCCATGGGAGAGAGATGGAGTCGGTGTCCAGGGGAGAGGGATGGATTCGGTGTCCAGGGGGAGAGGGATGGAGTCGGTGTCCAGGGGAGAGGGATGGAGTCGGTGTCCAGGGGAGATGGATGGAGTCGGTGTCCAGGGGAGAGGGATGGAGTCGGTGTCCAGGGGAGAGGGATGGAGTCGGTGTCCGGGGGAGAGGGATGGAGTCGGTGTCCAGTGAGAGAGATGGAGTCGGTGTCCAGGGGAGAGGGATGGAGTCGGTGTCCAGGGAGAGGGATGGAGTCGGTGTCCAGGGAGAGGGATGGAGTCGGTGTCCAGGGGAGAGAGATGGAGTCGGTGTCCATGGGAGAGAGATGGAGTCGGTGTCCAGGGGAGAGGGATGGAGTCGGTGTCCAGGGGGAGGGATGGAGTCGGTGTCCAGGGAGAGAGAGATGGAGTCGGTGTCCAGGGGAGAGGGATGGAGTCGGTGTCCAGGGGAGAGGGATGGAGTCGGTGTCCGGGGGGAGAGGGATGGAGTCGGTGTCCAGGGGAGAGGGATGGAGTCGGTGTCCAGGGGAGAGGGATGGAGTCGGTGTCCAGGGGAGAGGGATGGAGTCGGTGTCCAGGGAGAGAGATGGAGTCGGTGTCCAGGGGAGAGGGATGGAGTCGGTGTCCAGGGGAGAGGGATGGAGTTGGTGTCCAGGGGAGAGAGATGGAGTCGGTGTCCAGGGGAGAGGGATGGAGTCGGTGTCCAAGGAGTGGGATGGAGTCGGTGTCCGGGGAGAGGGATGGAGTCGGTGTCCAGTGAGAGGGATGGCGTCGGTGTCCGGGGAGAGGGATGGAGTCGGTGTCCAGGCAGAGGGATGGAGTCGATGTCCAGGGGAGAGGGATGGAGTCGGTGTCCAGGGGAGAGGGATGGAGTCGGTGTCCAGGGGAGAGGGATGGAGTCGGTGTCCAGGGGAGAGAGATGGAGTCGGTGTCCAGGGGAGAGAGATGGAGTCGGTGTCCAGGGGAGAGGGATGGAGTCGGTGTCCAGGGAGTGGGATGGAGTCGGTGTCCGGGGAGAGGGATGGAGTCGGTGTCCAGTGAGAGGGATGTAGTCGGTGTCCGGGGAGAGGGATGGAGTCGGTGTCCAGGCAGAGGGATGGAGTCGGTGTCCAGGGGGAGAGGGATGGAGTCGGTGTCCAGGGAGAGGGATGGAGTCGGTGTCCAGGGCAGAGAGATGGAGTCGGTGTCCAGGGAGAGGGATGGAGTCGGTGTCCAGTGAGAGGGATGGAGTCGGTGACCGGGGAGATGGATGGAGTCGGTGTCCAGGGGAGAGGGATGGAGTCGGTGTCCAGGCAGAGGGATGGAGTCAGTGTCCAGGGGAGAGAGATGGAGTCGGTGTCCAGTGAGAGGGATGGAGTCGGTGTCCGGGGAGAGGGATGGAGTCGGTGTCCAGGCAGAGGGATGGAGTCGGTGTCCAGGGGAGAGAGATGGAGTCGGTGTCCAGGGGAGAGGGATGGAGTCGGTGTCCAGAGGAGAGGGATGGAGTCGGTGTCCAGGGGAGAGGGATGGAGTCGGTGTCCAGAGGAGAGAGATGGAGTCGGTGTCCAGGGGAGAGGGATGGAGTCGGTGTCCAGAGGAGAGGGATGGAGTCGGTGTCCAGAGGAGAGGGATGGAGTCGGTGTCCAGAGGAGAGAGATGGAGTCGGTGTCCAGGGGAGAGGGATGGAGTCGGTGTCCAGGGGAGAGAGATGGAGTCGGTGTCCAGGGGAGAGGGATGGAGTCGGTGTCCAGGGGAGAGGGATGGAGTCGGTGTCCAGGGAGAGGGATGGAGTCGGTGTCCAGGGGAGAGGGATGGAGTCGGTGTCCAGGGGAGAGGGATGGAGTCGGTGTCCAGGGGAGAGGGATGGAGTCGGTGTCCAGGGAGAGAGATGGAGTCGGTGTCCAGGGGAGAGGGATGGAGTCGGTGTCCAGGGGAGAGGGATGGAGTTGGTGTCCAGGGGAGAGAGATGGAGTCGGTGTCCAGGGGAGAGGGATGGAGTCGGTGTCCAGGGAGTGGGATGGAGTCGGTGTCCGGGGAGAGGGATGGAGTCGGTGTCCAGTGAGAGGGATGGCGTCGGTGTCCGGGGAGAGGGATGGAGTCGGTGTCCAGGCAGAGGGATGGAGTCGATGTCCAGGGGAGAGGGATGGAGTCGGTGTCCAGGGGAGAGGGATGGAGTCGGTGTCCAGGGGAGAGGGATGGAGTCGGTGTCCAGGGGAGAGAGATGGAGTCGGTGTCCAGGGGAGAGAGATGGAGTCGGTGTCCAGGGGAGAGGGATGGAGTCGGTGTCCGGGGAGTGGGATGGAGTCGGTGTCCGGGGAGAGGGATGGAGTCGGTGTCCAGTGAGAGGGATGGAGTCGGTGTCCGGGGAGAGGGATGGAGTCGGTGTCCAGGCAGAGGGATGGAGTCGGTGTCCAGGGGGAGAGGGATGGAGTCGGTGTCCAGGGAGAGGGATGGAGTCGGTGTCCAGGGGAGAGAGATGGAGTCGGTGTCCAGGGAGAGGGATGGAGTCGGTGTCCAGTGAGAGGGATGGAGTCGGTGACCGGGGAGATGGATGGAGTCGGTGTCCAGGGGAGAGGGATGGAGTCGGTGTCCAGGCAGAGGGATGGAGTCAGTGTCCAGGGGAGAGAGATGGAGTCGGTGTCCAGTGAGAGGGATGGAGTCGGTGTCCGGGGAGAGGGATGGAGTCGGTGTCCAGGCAGAGGGATGGAGTCGGTGTCCAGGGGAGAGAGATGGAGTCGGTGTCCAGGGGAGAGGGATGGAGTCGGTGTCCAGAGGAGAGGGATGGAGTCGGTGTCCAGGGGAGAGGGATGGAGTCGGTGTCCAGAGGAGAGAGATGGAGTCGGTGTCCAGGGGAGAGGGATGGAGTCGGTGTCCAGAGGAGAGGGATGGAGTCGGTGTCCAGAGGAGAGGGATGGAGTCGGTGTCCAGAGGAGAGAGATGGAGTCGGTGTCCAGGGGAGAGGGATGGAGTCGGTGTCCAGGGGAGAGAGATGGAGTCGGTGTCCAGGGGAGAGGGATGGAGTCGGTGTCCAGGGGAGAGGGATGGAGTCGGTGTCCAGGGAGAGGGATGGAGTCGGTGTCCAGGGGAGAGGGATGGAGTCGGTGTCCGGGGGAGAGGGATGGAGTCGGTTTCCAGGGACAGGGATGGAGTCGGTGTCCAGGGGAGAGAGATGGAGTCGGTGTCCAGGGGAGAGAGATGGAGTCGGTGTCCGGGGGAGAGGGATGGAGTCGGTGTCCAGGGAGAGGGATGGAGTCGGTGTCCGGGGGAGAGAGATGGAGTCGGTGTCCGGGGGAGAGGGATGGAGTCGGTGTCCAGGGGAGAGGGATGGAGTCGGTGTCCAGGCAGAGGGATGGAGTCGGTGTCCAGTGAGAGGGATGGAGTCGGTGTC
Source organism: Heptranchias perlo (assembly GCF_035084215.1). NCBI lineage: Eukaryota > Metazoa > Chordata > Chondrichthyes > Hexanchiformes > Hexanchidae > Heptranchias > Heptranchias perlo. The sequence goes on along the minus strand of NW_027139904.1, from coordinate 31,862 downwards.
CGGGGAGAGGGATGGAGTCGGTGTCCAGGCAGAGGGATGGAGTCGGTGTCCAGGGGAGAGAGATGGAGTCGGTGTCCAGGGGAGAGGGATGGAGTCGGTGTCCAGAGGAGAGAGATGGAGTCGGTGTCCAGGGGAGAGGGATGGTGTCGGTGTCCAGGGGAGAGGGATGGAGTCGGTGTCCAGGGGAGAGAGATGGAGTCGGTGTCCAGGGGAGAGGGATGGAGTCGGTGTCCAGGGGAGAGGGATGGAGTCGGTGTCCAGGGAGAGGGATGGAGTCGGTGTCCAGGGGAGAGGGATGGAGTCGGTGTCCGGGGGAGAGGGATGGAGTCGGTTTCCAGGGAGAGGGATGGAGTCGGTGTCCAGGGGAGAGGGATGGAGTCGGTGTCCAGGGGAGAGGGATGGAGTCGGTGTCCAGGGGAGAGGGATGGAGTCGGTGTCCAGGGAGAGGGATGGAGTCGGTGTCCAGGGGAGAGAGATGGAGTCGGTGTCCAGGGAGAGGGATGGAGTCGGTGTCCGGGGGAGAGGGATGGAGTCGGTGTCCAGGGAGAGGGATGGAGTCGGTGTCCAGGGGAGAGGGATGGAGTCGGTGTCCAGGGGAGAGGGATGGAGTCGGTGTCCAGGGAGAGGGATGGAGTCGGTGTCCAGGGGAGAGAGATGGAGTCGGTGTCCAGGGAGAGGGATGGAGTCGGTGTCCGGGGGAGAGGGATGGAGTTGGTGTCCGGGGGAGAGAGATGGAGTCGGTGTCCGGGGGAGAGGGATGGAGTCGGTGTCCAGTGAGAGGGATGGAGTCGGTGTCCGGGGAGAGGGATGGAGTCGGTGTCCAGGCAGAGGGATGGAGTCGGTGTCCAGGGGAGAGAGATGGAGTCGGTGTCCAGGGGAGAGGGATGGAGTCGGTGTCCAGAGGAGAGAGATGGAGTCGGTGTCCAGGGGAGAGGGATGGTGTCGGTGTCCAGGGGAGAGGGATGGAGTCGGTGTCCAGGGGAGAGAGATGGAGTCGGTGTCCAGGGGAGAGGGATGGAGTCGGTGTCCAGGGGAGAGGGATGGAGTCGGTGTCCAGGGAGAGGGATGGAGTCGGTGTCCAGGGGAGAGGGATGGAGTCGGTGTCCGGGGGAGAGGGATGGAGTCGGTTTCCAGGGACAGGGATGGAGTCAGTGTCCAGGGAGAGAGATGGAGTCGGTGTCCAGGGAGAGAGATGGAGTCGGTGTCCAGGGGAGAGGGATGGAGTCGGTGTCCAGGGGAGAGGGATGGAGTCGGTGTCCAGGGGAGAGGGATGGAGTCGGTGTCCAGGGAGAGAGATGGAGTCGGTGTCCAGGGGAGAGGGATGGAGTCGGTGTCCAGGGGAGAGGGATGGAGTCGGTGTCCAGGGGAGATAGATGGAGTCGGTTTCCAGGGACAGGGATGGAGTCGGTGTCCAGGGGAGAGAGATGGAGTCGGTGTCCAGGGGAGAGAGATGGAGTCGGTGTCCGGGGGAGAGGGATGGAGTCGGTGTCCAGGGGATGGAGCTTGCAGCGGGGACCAAAGTCAATGCCTTCGGTCTTCCCAATATTTAGTTGGAGGAAATTTTTGCTAATCGGACAAGCAGTGCGACCAATGGGAGGCAGTGGAGGGAGGTGATGGTGAGGTAGAGCTGGGTGCCGTAAGTGTAGATGTGGAATCTGACATTGTGTTTTCAGATGATGTCCTGAGGGGCACAGGTAGATGAGAAATAGGAGGGGGGGCCGAGGATAGATCCTCAGGGGGGACTCCAGGGGTAACGGTTTGGGAGTGGGAAAGAAGCAATTGGAGGAGATTCACTGGCTACGACTGGGTCGATGGGATTGCAACCAGGTGAGGGCAGTCCCAGAGATCTCGGAGGGTTGTTGGGGCTGGAGGAGGTTACAGAGATAGGGAGGGGGGGCGAGGGCCATGGAGGGATTTGAACAGGAGGATGAGAATTGTAGGGGCTGGAGGAGGTTACAGAGATAGGGAGGGGGGCGAGGGCCATGGAGGGATTTGAACAGGAGGATGAGAATTGTAGGGGCTGGAGGAGGTTACAGAGATAGGGAGGGGGGCGAGGGCCATGGAGGGATTTGAACAGGAGGATGAGAATTGTCGGGGCTGGAGGAGGTTACAGAGATAGGGAGGAGGGGAGCGAGGGCCATGGAGGGATTTGAACAGGAGGATGAGAATTGTCGGGGCTGGAGGAGGTTACAGAGATAGGGAGGGGGGGCGAGGGTCATGGAGGGATTTGAACAGGAGGATGAGAATTGTAGGGGCTGGAGGAGGTTACAGAGATAGGGAGGGGGGGGCGAGGGCCATGGAGGGATTTGAACAGGAGGATGAGAATTGTAGGGCTGGAGGAGGTTACAGAGATAGGGAGGGGGGCGAGGGTCATGGAGGGATTTGAACAGGAGGATGAGAATTGTAGGGGCTGGGGGAGGTTACAGAGATAGGGAGGGGGGGCGAGGGCCATGGAGGGATTTGAACAGGAGGATGAGAATTGTCGGGGCTGGAGGAGGTTACAGAGATAGGGAGGGGGGGCGAGGGCCATGGGGGGATTTGAACAGGAGGATGAGAATTGTAGGGGCTGGAGGAGGTTACAGAGATAGGGAGAGGGGCGAGGGCCATGGAGGGATTTGAACAGGAGGATGAGAATTGTCGGGGCTGGAGGAGGTTACAGAGATAGGGAGGGGGGGCGAGGGCCATGGAGGGATTTGAACAGGAGGATGAGAATTGTAGGGCTGGAGGAGGTTACAGAGATAGGGAGGGGGGGGCGAGGGCCATGGAGGGATTTGAACAGGAGGATGAGAATTGTAGGGCTGGAGGAGGTTACAGAGATAGGGAGGGGGGGCGAGGGCCATGGAGGGATTTGAACAGGAGGATGAGGATTGTAGGGGCTGGAGGAGGTTACAGAGATAGGGAGGGGGGCGAGGGCCATGGAGGGATTTGAACAGGAGGATGAGAATTGTAGGGCTGGAGGAGGTTACAGAGATAGGGAGGGGGGCGAGGGCCATGGAGGGATTTGAACAGGAGGATGAGAATTGTAGGGCTGGAGGAGGTTACAGAGATAGGGAGGGGGGCGAGGGCCATGGAGGGATTTGAACAGGAGGATGAGGATTGTAGGGGCTGGAGGAGGTTACAGAGATAGGGAGGGGGGGGCGAGGGCCATGGAGGGATTTGAACAGGAGGATGAGAATTGTCGGGCTGGAGGAGGTTACGGAGATAGGGAGGGGGGCGAGGGCCATGGAGGGATTTGAACAGGAGGATGAGAATTGTAGGGCTGGAGGAGGTTACAGAGATAGGGAGGGGGGCGAGGGTCATGGAGGGATTTGAACAGGAGGATGAGAATTGTAGGGGCTGGAGGAGGTTACAGAGATAGGGAGGGGGGCGAGGGTCATGAAGGGATTTGAACAGGAGGATGAGAATTGTAGGGGCTGGAGGAGGTTACAGAGATAGGGAGGGGGGCGAGGGCCATGGAGGGATTTGAACAGGAGGATGAGAATTGTAGGGGCTGGAGGAGGTTACAGAGATAGGGAGGGGGGCGAGGGTCATGGAGGGATTTGAACAGGAGGATGAGAATTGTAGGGGCTGGAGGAGGTTACAGAGATAGGGAGGGGGGGCGAGGGTCATGGAGGGATTTGAACAGGAGGATGAGAATTGTAGGGGCTGGAGGAGGTTACAGAGATAGGGAGGAGGGGCGAGAGCCATGGAGGGATTTGAACAGGAGGATGAGAATTGTTGGGGCTGGAGGAGGTTACAGAGATAGGGAGGGGGGGGCGAGGGTCATGGAGGGATTTGAACAGGAGGATGAGAATTGTAGGGGCTGGAGGAGGTTACAGAGATAGGGAGGGGGGACGAGGGTCATGGAGGGATTTGAACAGGAGGATGAGAATTGTAGGGGCTGGAGGAGGTTACAGAGATAGGGAGGGGGGGCGAGGGCCATGGAGGGATTTGAACAGGAGGATGAGAATTGTAGGGGCTGGAGGAGGTTACAGAGATAGGGAGGGGGGGGCGAGGGCCATGGAGGGATTTGAACAGGAGGATGAGAATTGTAGGGGCTGGAGGAGGTTACAGAGATAGGGAGGGGGGACGAGGGTCATGGAGGGATTTGAACAGGAGGATGAGAATTGTAGGGGCTGGAGGAGGTTACAGAGATAGGGAGGGGGGGCGAGGGTCATGGAGGGATTTGAACAGGAGGATGAGAATTGTAGGGGCTGGAGGAGGTTACAGAGATAGGGAGGGGGGCGAGGGTCATGGAGGGATTTGAGAATTTCCAATCGGACGACTTGTTGGACCACGAAACAGTGGAGGTCAGGGGTGATGGGGGTGGTGGACGGTGTCAAAGGTCGCAGAGAGGTCGAGGGGGGATGTCCGCCTTGCTCTCTGCGTGTTTCGGAGTGGGGGGACGTGCGGGCCTTTGGCCTTTACCTGTAAGGCTGAGTTTCGCTGATGAACCTCCGTTGCTCTGACGGTCCAGCACTGACCCTCAGCTCCTTCACCACCACCTGGACTGGACTCAGGTCACAGGACGTCTCTCCCAGAATCACCTGCAGCAAACGAGACGGAGAGACGCAGACGGAGACGCATCAAGGTCTTGGCTCCCATCGCCCAACTCTTCCTCTGCTCACTGCTCCACACGGGCACTGAGCCCCTTCTCCTCGCTGGGGGACGGGTCCCCACGGGCACTGAGCCCCCTCCTCCTCGCTGGGGGACGTGTCCCCCACGGGCACTGATCCCCCTCCTCGCTGGGGGACGGGTCCCCACGGGCACTGACCCCCCTCCTCGCTGGGGGACGGGTCCCCACGGGCACTGATCCCCCTCCTCGCTGGGGGACGGGTCCCCCACGGGCACTGACCCCCCCCCCTCCTCGCTGGGGACGTGTCCCCCACGGGCACTGATCCCCCTCCTCGCTGGGGGACGTGTCCCCCACGGGCACTGACCCCCCTCCTCGCTGGGGGACGTGTCCCCCACGGGCACTGATGCCCCTCCTCGCTGGGGGACGTGTCCCCACGGGCACTGACCCCCCTCCTCGCTGGGGGACGGGTCCCCACGGGCACTGACCCCCCTCCTCGCTGGGGGACGGGTCCCCACGGGCACTGACCCCCCTCCTCGCTGGGGGACGGGTTCCCATGGGCACTGACCCCCCTCCTCGCTGGGGGACGGGTCCCCACGGGCACTGACCCCCCCTCCTCGCTGGGGGACGGGTCGCCACGGGCACTGACCCCCCTCCTCACTGGGGACGTGTCCCCCATGGGCACTGACCCCCCTCCTCACTGGGGGACGGGTCCCCACGGGCACTGACCTCTCTCCTCCTCGCTTGGGGACAGGTCCCCACGGGCACTGATCCCCCTCCTCGCTGGGGGACGTGTCCCCCACGGGCACTGATCCCCCTCCTCGCTGGGGGACGTGTCCCCCACGGGCACTGACCCCCCTCCTCGCTGGGGGACGTGTCCCCCACGGGCACTGATGCCCCTCCTCGCTGGGGGACGTGTCCCCACGGGCACTGACCCCCCTCCTCGCTGGGGGACGGGTCCCCACGGGCACTGACCCCCCTCCTCGCTGGGGGACGGGTCCCCATGGGCACTGACCCCCCTCCTCGCTGGGGGACGGGTCCCCATGGGCACTGACCCCCCTCCTCGCTGGGGGACGGGTCCCCACGGGCACTGATCCCCCTTCTCGCTGGGGGACGGGTCCCCACGGGCACTGATCCCCCTCCTCGCTGGGGGACGGGTCCCCACGGGCACTGACCCCCCTCCTCGCTGGGGGACGGGTCCCCACGGGCACTGACCCCTCGGTGATGGACAGACAGACAGACAGCGGACTGCGGGACTTGTCCGTTGTGAATCCAGTCGGGGGGACGCAGAGCTCGGGGGCACAGGACCCTCCGGAAGTCGCACTCACCTTCCCAAACCAGCCATTTCCGATATCCTGCAGATAACTCAGCTTCTGTCGCGATAGGAACTGGACCTTCATCACATCTGAGAAACAAATAGCGTCCGTCAGCAGGAATTGAAGTCACCTCACCCTCCCTTCACTCAGTCCCCGCTGACCCTCACCCACAGGGACCGAGAGGCTCCACGTCTCCCCTCAGTCCCCGCTGACCCTCACCCACAGGGACCGAGAGGCTCCCCGTCTCCCTCAGTACACACTGACCCTCACCCACAGGGTCCGAGAGACTCCCCGTCTCCCTCAGTCCCCACTGACCCTCACCCACAGGGACCGAGAGGCTCCCCGTCTCCCTCAGTACACACTGACCCTCACCCACAGGGACCGAGAGGCTCCCCGTCTCCCTCAGGACCCACTGACCCTCACCCACAGGGACCGAGAGGCTCCCCGTCTCCCTCAGTACACACTGACCCTCACCCACAGGGACCGAGAGACTCCCCGTCTCCCTCAGTACACACTGACCCTCACCCACAGGGACCGAGAGGCTCCCCGTCTCCCTCAGTACACACTGACCCTCACCCACAGGGACCGAGAGGCTCCCCGTCTCCCTCAGTACACACTGACCCTCACCCACAGGGACCGAGAGGCTCCCCGTCTCCCTCAGTACCCTCTGACCCTCACCCACAGGGACCGAGAGGCTCCCCGTCTCCCTCAGTACCCTCTGACCCTCACCCACAGGGACCGAGAGGCTCCCCGTCTCCCTCAGTACACACTGACCCTCACCCACAGGGACCGAGAGACTCCCCGTCTCCCTCAGTACACACTGACCCTCACCCACAGGGACCGAGAGGCTCCCCGTCTCCCTCAGTACCCACTGACCCCCACCCACAGGGACCGAGAGGCTCCACGTCTCCCTCAGTACACACTGACCCTCACCCACAGGGACCGAGAGGCTCCCCGTCTCCCTCAGTACACACTGACCCTCACCCACAGGGACCGAGAGGCTCCCCGTCTCCCTCAGTACCCCCTGACCCTCACCCACAGGGACCGAGAGGCTCCCCGTCTCCCTCAGTACCCCCTGACCCTCACCCACAGGGACCGAGAGGCTCCCCGTCTCCCTCAGTACCCACTGACCCCACCCACAGGGACCGAGAGGCTCCCCGTCTCCCTCAGTACACACTGACCCTCACCCACAGGGACCGAGAGGCTCCCCGTCTCCCTCAGTACACACTGATCCTCACCCACAGGGACCGAGAGGCTCCCCGTCTCCCTCAGTACCCACTGACCCTCACCCACAGGGACCGAGAGACTCCCCGTCTCCCTCAGTACCCCCTGACCCTCACCCACAGGGACCGAGAGGCTCCCCGTCTCCCTCAGGACCCACTGACCCTCACCCACAGGGACCGAGAGGCTCCCCGTCTCCCTCAGTACCCACTGACCCGTACCTTATGATGAATTGTTACCTGAATTTGCCAGCGGATGGCATGGGATGGGGATCGAGACTTCGGAGAAGGGGAGGATGTAGACATCGGGAGCTGATTGTGAGGAGGAGGTGTCCTCCAGCGGGGGATTGTAATCCACTGAACATTCTTCAGGATCTGTGTTTTCGAACTCCTGGGAAAGCAAAGAGCTGCGATTATCCCATCGCTCGGGGGCTATTCGACTGCAGGAACCTGCGCACGGCCTTCCCTGCCCCCACCACCCCCATGTTAGGATCTCCAATGCCGAACTACGGATAGACACCCATCGGAACGAAGGCGCGAAAAGGGAGTTGAGGTACAGATCAGCTCTGATCTGATTTAATGGAGGAACAGGCTCGAGGGGCTGAATGGCCTCCTCCTGTTCCTGTAGTAACAGGCTCGAGGGGCTGAATGGGCCTCCTCCTGTTCCTACAGTAACAGGCCCAAGGGGCTGAATGGCCTCCTGTTCCTACAGTAACAGGCTCGAGGGGCTGAATGGCCTCCTCCTGTTCCTGTGGTAACAGGCTCGAGGGGCTGAATGGCCTCCTCCTGTTCCTATAGTAACAGGCTCGAGGGGGCTGAATGGCCTCCTCCTGTTCCTATAGTAACAGGCTCGAGGGGCTGAATGGGCCTCCTCCTGTTCCTATAGTAACAGGCTCAAGGGGCTGAATGGGCCTCCTCCTGTTCCTAAAGTAACAGGCTCAAGGGGCTGAATGGCCTCCTCCTGTTCCTATAGTAACAGGCTCGAGGGCTGAATGGGCCTCCTCCTGTTCCTATAGTAACAGGCTCGAGGGGCTGAATGGCCTCCTCCTGTTCCTATAGTAACAGGCTCGAGGGGCTGAATGGCCTCCTCCTGTTCCTTTGTTTGGGCGACAGTCATTTGATGGATAGAGGGTGTACCGGAGTGCTGAGGATTGTGGGTACTGCAGCTGCCATTGTTACAATGATTGGCCTATTGGGAAGCCAATGGCGAGGAGAGTAGAGGAGGCTGAAGGTCACATGACTCTTGGGGCACGGTGCACAGTTCTGGTCTCCATATACCTCGGTTAGACCACACTTGGAGCACTGTGCACAGTTCTGGTCTCCATATACCTCGGTTAGACCACACTTGGAGCACTGTGCACAGTTCTGGTCTCCATATACCTTGGTTAGACCACACTTGGAGCACTGTGCACAGTTCTGGTTTCCATATACCTTGGTTAGACCACACTTGGAGCACTGTGCACAGTTCTGGTCTCCATATACCTTGGTTAGACCACACTTGGAGCACTGTGCACAGTTCTGGTCTCCATATACCTTGGTTAGACCACACTTGGAGCACTGTGCACAGTTCTGGTCTCCATATACCTCGGTTAGACCACACTTGGAGCACTGTGCACAGTTCTGGTCTCCATATACCTTGATTAGACCACACTTGGAGCACTGTGCACAGTTCTGGTCTCCATATACCTTGATTAGACCACACTTGGAGCACTGTGCACAGTTCTGGTCTCCATATACCTTGATTAGACCACACTTGGAGCACTGTGCACAGTTCTGGTCTCCATATACCTTGATTAGACCACACTTGGAGCACTGTGCACAGTTCTGGTCTCCATATACCTTGGTTAGACCACACTTGGAGCACTGTGCACAGTTCCGGTCTCCATATACCTTGGTTAGACCACACTTGGAGCACTGTGCACAGTTCTGGTCTCCATATACCTTGGTTAGACCACACTTGGAGCACTGTGCACAGTTCCGGTCTCCATATACCTTGGTTAGACCACACTTGGAGCACTGTGCACGGTTCTGGTCTCCATATACCTTGGTTAGACCACACTTGGAGCACTGTGCACAGTTCTGGTCTCCATACACCTTGGTTAGACCACACTTGGAGCACTGTGCACAGTTCTGGTCTCCATATACCTTGGTTAGACCACACTTGGAGCACAGTGCACAGTTCTGGTCTCCATATACCTGGATTAGACCACACTTGGAGCACTGTGCACAGTTCTGGTCTCCATATACCTGGGTTAGACCACACTTGGAGCACTGTGCACAGTTCTGGTCTCCATATACCTGGATTAGACCACACTTGGAGCACTGTGCACAGTTCTGGTCTCCATATACCTTGGTTAGACCACACTTGGAGCACTGTGCACAGTTCTGGTCTCCATATACCTTGGTTAGACCACACTTGGAGCACAGTGCACAGTTCTGGTCTCCATGTACCTTGGTTAGACCACACTTGGAGCACTGTGCACAGTTCTGGTCTCCACATACCTTGGGTAGACCACACTTGGAGCTCTGTGCACAGTTCTGGTCTCCATATACCTTGGTTAGACCACACTTGGAGCACTGTGCACAGTTCTGGTCTCCATGTACCTTGGTTAGACCACACTTGGAGCACTGTGCACAGTTCTGGTCTCCACATACCTTGGTTAGACCACACTTGGAGCACTGTGCACAGTTCTGGTCTCCATATACCTTGGTTAGACCACACTTGGAGCACTGTGCACAGTTCTGGTCTCCATATACCTTGGTTAGACCACACTTGGAGCACTGTGCACAGTTCTGGTCTCCACATACCTTGGTTAGACCACACTTGGAGCACTGTGCACAGTTCTGGTCTCCATATACCTTGGTTAGACCACACTTGGAGCACTGTGCACAGTTCTGGTCTCCATATACCTTGGTTAGACCACACTTGGAGCACTGTGCACAGTTCTGGTCTCCATGTACCTTGGTTAGACCACACTTGGAGCACTGTGCACAGTTCTGGTCTCCACATACCTTGGTTAGACCACACTTGGAGCACTGTGCACAGTTCTGGTCTCCATATACCTTGGTTAGACCACACTTGGAGCACTGTGCACAGTTCTGGTCTCCATATACCTTGGTTAGACCACACTTGGAGCGCTGTGCACAGTTCTGGTCTCCATATACCTTGGTTGGACCACACTTGGAGCACTGTGCACAGTTCTGGTCTCCATATACCTTGGTTAGACCACACTTGGAGCACTGTGCACAGTTCTGGTCTCCATATACCTTGGTTCGACCACACTTGGAGCGCTGCGCACAGTTCTGGTCTCCATATACCTTGGTTAGACCACACTTGGAGCACTGTGCACAGTTCTGGTCTCCATATCCCTTGGTTAGACCACACTTGGAGCACTGTGCACAGTTCGGGTCTCCATATACCTTGGTTAGACCACACTTGGAGCACTGTGCACAGTTCTGGTCTCCATATACCTTGGTTAGACCACACTTGGAGCACCGTGCACAGTTCTGGTCTCCATATACCTTGGTTAGACCACACTTGGAGCACTGTGAACAGTTCTGGTCTCCATATACCTTGGTTGGACCAGACTTGGAGCACTGTGCACAGTTCTGGTCTCCATATACCTTGGTTAGACCACACTTGGAGCACTGTGTACAGTTCTGGTCTCCATATACCTTGGTTAGACCACACTTGGAGCACTGTGAACAGTTCTGGTCTCCATATACCTTGGTTGGACCACACTTGGAGCACTGTGAACAGTTCTGGTCTCCATATACCTTGGTTAGACCACACTTGGAGCACTGTGCACAGTTCTGGTCTCCATATACCTCGGTTAGACCACACTTGGAGCACTGTGCACAGTTCTGGTCTCCATATACCTTGATTAGACCACACTTGGAGCACTGTGCACAGTTCTGGTCTCCATATACCTTGATTAGACCACACTTGGAGCACTGTGCACAGTTCCGGTCTCCATATACCTTGATTAGACCACACTTGGAGCACTGTGCACAGTTCTGGTCTCCATATACCTTGATTAGACCACACTTGGAGCACTGTGCACAGTTCTGGTCTCCATATACCTTGGTTAGACCACACTTGGAGCACTGTGCACAGTTCCGGTCTCCATATACCTTGGTTAGACCACACTTGGAGCACTGTGCACAGTTCCGGTCTCCATATACCTTGGTTAGACCACACTTGGAGCACTGTGCACGGTTCTGGTCTCCATATACCTTGGTTAGACCACACTTGGAGCACTGTGCACAGTTCTGGTCTCCATACACCTTGGTTAGACCACACTTGGAGCACTGTGCACAGTTCTGGTCTCCATATACCTGGGTTAGACCACACTTGGAGCACTGTGCACAGTTCTGGTCTCCATATACCTGGATTAGACCACACTTGGAGCACTGTGCACAGTTCTGGTCTCCATATACCTTGGTTAGACCACACTTGGAGCACTGTGCACAGTTCTGGTCTCCATATACCTTGGTTAGACCACACTTGGAGCACAGTGCACAGTTCTGGTCTCCATGTACCTTGGTTAGACCACACTTGGAGCACTGTGCACAGTTCTGGTCTCCACATACCTTGGTTAGACCACACTTGGAGCACTGTGCACAGTTCTGGTCTCCATATACCTTGGTTAGACCACACTTGGAGCACTGTGCACAGTTCTGGTCTCCATATACCTTGGTTAGACCACACTTGGAGCACTGTGCACAGTTCTGGTCTCCATGTACCTTGGTTAGACCACACTTGGAGCACTGTGCACAGTTCTGGTCTCCACATACCTTGGTTAGACCACACTTGGAGCACTGTGCACAGTTCTGGTCTCCATATACCTTGGTTAGACCACACTTGGAGCACTGTGCACAGTTCTGGTCTCCATATACCTTGGTTAGACCACACTTGGAGCACTGTGCACAGTTCTGGTCTCCACATACCTTGGTTAGACCACACTTGGAGCACTGTGCACAGTTCTGGTCTCCATATACCTTGGTTAGACCACACTTGGAGCACTGTGCACAGTTCTGGTCTCCATATACCTTGGTTAGACCACACTTGGAGCACTGTGCACAGTTCTGGTCTCCATGTACCTTGGTTAGACCACACTTGGAGCACTGTGCACAGTTCTGGTCTCCACATACCTTGGTTAGACCACACTTGGAGCACTGTGCACAGTTCTGGTCTCCATATACCTTGGTTAGACCACACTTGGAGCACTGTGCACAGTTCTGGTCTCCATATACCTTGGTTAGACCACACTTGGAGCGCTGTGCACAGTTCTGGTCTCCATATACCTTGGTTGGACCACACTTGGAGCACTGTGCACAGTTCTGGTCTCCATATACCTTGGTTAGACCACACTTGGAGCACTGTGCACAGTTCTGGTCTCCATATACCTTGGTTCGACCACACTTGGAGCGCTGCGCACAGTTCTGGTCTCCATATACCTTGGTTAGACCACACTTGGAGCACTGTGCACAGTTCTGGTCTCCATATCCCTTGGTTAGACCACACTTGGAGCACTGTGCACAGTTCGGGTCTCCATATACCTTGGTTAGACCACACTTGGAGCACTGTGCACAGTTCTGGTCTCCATATACCTTGGTTAGACCACACTTGGAGCACCGTGCACAGTTCTGGTCTCCATATACCTTGGTTAGACCACACTTGGAGCACTGTGAACAGTTCTGGTCTCCATATACCTTGGTTGGACCAGACTTGGAGCACTGTGCACAGTTCTGGTCTCCATATACCTTGGTTAGACCACACTTGGAGCACTGTGTACAGTTCTGGTCTCCATATACCTTGGTTAGACCACACTTGGAGCACTGTGAACAGTTCTGGTCTCCATATCCCTTGGTTAGACCACACTTGGAGCACTGTGCACAGTTCGGGTCTCCATATACCTTGGTTAGACCACACTTGGAGCACTGTGCACAGTTCTGGTCTCCATATACCTTGGTTAGACCACACTTGGAGCACTGTGCACAGTTCTGGTATCCATATCCCTTGGTTAGACCACACTTGGAGCACTGTGCACAGTTCTGGTCTCCGTATACCTTGGTTAGACCACACTTGGAGCACTGTGTACAGTTCTGGTCTCCATATACCTTGGTTAGACCACACTTGGAGCACTGTGTACAGTTCTGGTCTCCATATACCTTGGTTAGACCACACTTGGAGCACTGTGTACAGTTCTGGTCTCCATATACCTTGGTTAGACCACACTTGGAGCACTGTGCACAGTTCGGGTCTCCATATACCTTGGTTAGACCACACTTGGAGCACTGTGCACAGTTCTGGTCTCCATATACCTTGGTTAGACCACACTTGGAGCACCGTGCACAGTTCTGGTCTCCATATACCTTGGTTGGACCACACTTGGAGCACTGTGCACAGTTCTGGTCTCCATATCCCTTGGTTAGACCACACTTGGAGCACTGTGCACAGTTCGGGTCTCCACATACCTTGGTTAGACCACACTTGGAGCACTGTGCACATTTCTGGTCTCCATATACCTTGGTTAGACCACACTTGGAGCACTGTGCACAGTTCCGGTCTCCATATACCTTGGTTAGACCACACTTGGAGCACTGTGCACGGTTCTGGTCTCCATATACCTTGGTTAGACCACACTTGGAGCACTGTGCACAGTTCTGGTCTCCATACACCTTGGTTAGACCACACTTGGAGCACTGTGCACAGTTCTGGTCTCCATATACCTTGGTTAGACCACACTTGGAGCACAGTGCACAGTTCTGGTCTCCATATACCTGGATTAGACCACACTTGGAGCACTGTGCACAGTTCTGGTCTCCATATACCTGGGTTAGACCACACTTGGAGCACTGTGCACAGTTCTGGTCTCCATATACCTGGATTAGACCACACTTGGAGCACTGTGCACAGTTCTGGTCTCCATATACCTTGGTTAGACCACACTTGGAGCACTGTGCACAGTTCTGGTCTCCATATACCTTGGTTAGACCACACTTGGAGCACAGTGCACAGTTCTGGTCTCCATGTACCTTGGTTAGACCACACTTGGAGCACTGTGCACAGTTCTGGTCTCCACATACCTTGGTTAGACCACACTTGGAGCTCTGTGCACAGTTCTGGTCTCCATATACCTTGGTTAGACCACACTTGGAGCACTGTGCACAGTTCTGGTCTCCATATACCTTGGTTAGACCACACTTGGAGCACTGTGCACAGTTCTGGTCTCCATGTACCTTGGTTAGACCACACTTGGAGCACTGTGCACAGTTCTGGTCTCCACATACCTTGGTTAGACCACACTTGGAGCACTGTGCACAGTTCTGGTCTCCATATACTTTGGTTAGACCACACTTGGAGCACTGTGCACAGTTCTGGTCTCCATATACCTTGGTTAGACCACACTTGGAGCACTGTGCACAGTTCTGGTCTCCACATACCTTGGTTAGACCACACTTGGAGCACTGTGCACAGTTCTGGTCTCCATATACCTTGGTTAGACCACACTTGGAGCACTGTGCACAGTTCTGGTCTCCATATACCTTGGTTAGACCACACTTGGAGCACTGTGCACAGTTCTGGTCTCCATGTACCTTGGTTAGACCACACTTGGAGCACTGTGCACAGTTCTGGTCTCCACATACCTTGGTTAGACCACACTTGGAGCACTGTGCACAGTTCTGGTCTCCATATACCTTGGTTAGACCACACTTGGAGCACTGTGCACAGTTCTGGTCTCCATATACCTTGGTTAGACCACACTTGGAGCGCTGTGCACAGTTCTGGTCTCCATATACCTTGGTTGGACCACACTTGGAGCACTGTGCACAGTTCTGGTCTCCATATACCTTGGTTAGACCACACTTGGAGCACTGTGCACAGTTCTGGTCTCCATATACCTTGGTTCGACCACACTTGGAGCGCTGCGCACAGTTCTGGTCTCCATATACCTTGGTTAGACCACACTTGGAGCACTGTGCACAGTTCTGGTCTCCATATCCCTTGGTTAGACCACACTTGGAGCACTGTGCACAGTTCGGGCCTCCATATACCTTGGTTAGACCACACTTGGAGCACTGTGCACAGTTCTGGTCTCCATATACCTTGGTTAGACCACACTTGGAGCACCGTGCACAGTTCTGGTCTCCATATACCTTGGTTAGACCACACTTGGAGCACTGTGAACAGTTCTGGTCTCCATATACCTTGGTTGGACCAGACTTGGAGCACTGTGCACAGTTCTGGTCTCCATATACCTTGGTTAGACCACACTTGGAGCACTGTGTACAGTTCTGGTCTCCATATACCTTGGTTAGACCACACTTGGAGCACTGTCAACAGTTCTGGTCTCCATATACCTTGGTTGGACCACACTTGGAGCACTGTGAACAGTTCTGGTCTCCATATACCTTGGTTAGACCACACTTGGAGCACTGTGCACAGTTCTGGTCTCCATATACCTCGGTTAGACCACACTTGGAGCACTGTGCACAGTTCTGGTCTCCATACACCTTGGTTAGACCACACTTGGAGCACTGTGCACAGTTCTGGTCTCCATATACCTTGGTTAGACCACACTTGGAGCACAGTGCACAGTTCTGGTCTCCATATACCTGGATTAGACCACACTTGGAGCACTGTGCACAGTTCTGGTCTCCATATACCTGGGTTAGACCACACTTGGAGCACTGTGCACAGTTCTGGTCTCCATATACCTGGATTAGACCACACTTGGAGCACTGTGCACAGTTCTGGTCTCCATATACCTTGGTTAGACCACACTTGGAGCACTGTGCACAGTTCTGGTCTCCATATACCTTGGTTAGACCACACTTGGAGCACAGTGCACAGTTCTGGTCTCCATGTACCTTGGTTAGACCACACTTGGAGCACTGTGCACAGTTCTGGTCTCCACATACCTTGGTTAGACCACACTTGGAGCACTGTGCACAGTTCTGGTCTCCATATACCTTGGTTAGACCACACTTGGAGCACTGTGCACAGTTCTGGTCTCCATATACCTTGGTTAGACCACACTTGGAGCACTGTGCACAGTTCTGGTCTCCATGTACCTTGGTTAGACCACACTTGGAGCACTGTGCACAGTTCTGGTCTCCACATACCTTGGTTAGACCACACTTGGAGCACTGTGCACAGTTCTGGTCTCCATATACCTTGGTTAGACCACACTTGGAGCACTGTGCACAGTTCTGGTCTCCATATACCTTGGTTAGACCACACTTGGAGCACTGTGCACAGTTCTGGTCTCCACATACCTTGGTTAGACCACACTTGGAGCACTGTGCACAGTTCTGGTCTCCATATACCTTGGTTAGACCACACTTGGAGCACTGTGCACAGTTCTGGTCTCCATATACCTTGGTTAGACCACACTTGGAGCACTGTGCACAGTTCTGGTCTCCATGTACCTTGGTTAGACCACACTTGGAGCACTGTGCACAGTTCTGGTCTCCACATACCTTGGTTAGACCACACTTGGAGCACTGTGCACAGTTCTGGTCTCCATATACCTTGGTTAGACCACACTTGGAGCACTGTGCACAGTTCTGGTCTCCATATACCTTGGTTAGACCACACTTGGAGCGCTGTGCACAGTTCTGGTCTCCATATACCTTGGTTGGACCACACTTGGAGCACTGTGCACAGTTCTGGTCTCCATATACCTTGGTTAGACCACACTTGGAGCACTGTGCACAGTTCTGGTCTCCATATACCTTGGTTCGACCACACTTGGAGCGCTGCGCACAGTTCTGGTCTCCATATACCTTGGTTAGACCACACTTGGAGCACTGTGCACAGTTCTGGTCTCCATATCCCTTGGTTAGACCACACTTGGAGCACTGTGCACAGTTCGGGTCTCCATATACCTTGGTTAGACCACACTTGGAGCACTGTGCACAGTTCTGGTCTCCATATACCTTGGTTAGACCACACTTGGAGCACCGTGCACAGTTCTGGTCTCCATATACCTTGGTTAGACCACACTTGGAGCACTGTGAACAGTTCTGGTCTCCATATACCTTGGTTGGACCAGACTTGGAGCACTGTGCACAGTTCTGGTCTCCATATACCTTGGTTAGACCACACTTGGAGCACTGTGTACAGTTCTGGTCTCCATATACCTTGGTTAGACCACACTTGGAGCACTGTGCACAGTTCTGGTCTCCATATACTTTGGTTAGACCACACTTGGAGCACTGTGCACAGTTCTGGTCTCCATATACCTTGGTTAGACCACACTTGGAGCACTGTGCACAGTTCTGGTCTCCACATACCTTGGTTAGACCACACTTGGAGCACTGTGCACAGTTCTGGTCTCCATATACCTTGGTTAGACCACACTTGGAGCACTGTGCACAGTTCTGGTCTCCATATACCTTGGTTAGACCACACTTGGAGCACTGTGCACAGTTCTGGTCTCCATGTACCTTGGTTAGACCACACTTGGAGCACTGTGCACAGTTCTGGTCTCCACATACCTTGGTTAGACCACACTTGGAGCACTGTGCACAGTTCTGGTCTCCATATACCTTGGTTAGACCACACTTGGAGCACTGTGCACAGTTCTGGTCTCCATATACCTTGGTTAGACCACACTTGGAGCGCTGTGCACAGTTCTGGTCTCCATATACCTTGGTTGGACCACACTTGGAGCACTGTGCACAGTTCTGGTCTCCATATACCTTGGTTAGACCACACTTGGAGCACTGTGCACAGTTCTGGTCTCCATATACCTTGGTTCGACCACACTTGGAGCGCTGCGCACAGTTCTGGTCTCCATATACCTTGGTTAGACCACACTTGGAGCACTGTGCACAGTTCTGGTCTCCATATCCCTTGGTTAGACCACACTTGGAGCACTGTGCACAGTTCGGGTCTCCATATACCTTGGTTAGACCACACTTGGAGCACTGTGCACAGTTCTGGTCTCCATATACCTTGGTTAGACCACACTTGGAGCACCGTGCACAGTTCTGGTCTCCATATACCTTGGTTAGACCACACTTGGAGCACTGTGAACAGTTCTGGTCTCCATATACCTTGGTTGGACCAGACTTGGAGCACTGTGCACAGTTCTGGTCTCCATATACCTTGGTTAGACCACACTTGGAGCACTGTGTACAGTTCTGGTCTCCATATACCTTGGTTAGACCACACTTGGAGCACTGTCAACAGTTCTGGTCTCCATATACCTTGGTTGGACCACACTTGGAGCACTGTGAACAGTTCTGGTCTCCATATACCTTGGTTAGACCACACTTGGAGCACTGTGCACAGTTCTGGTCTCCATATACCTCGGATAGACCACACTTGGAGCACTGTGCACAGTTCTGGTCTCCATATACCTTGATTAGACCACACTTGGAGCACTGTGCACAGTTCTGGTCTCCATATACCTTGATTAGACCACACTTGGAGCACTGTGCACAGTTCCGGTCTCCATATACCTTGATTAGACCACACTTGGAGCACTGTGCACAGTTCTGGTCTCCATGTACCTTGATTCGACCACACTTGGAGCACTGTGCACAGTTCTGGTCTCCATATACCTTGGTTAGACCACACTTGGAGCACTGTGCACAGTTCCGGTCTCCATATACCTTGGTTAGACCACACTTGGAGCACTGTGCACAGTTCTGGTCTCCATATACCTTGGTTAGACCACACTTGGAGCACTGTGCACAGTTCCGGTCTCCATATACCTTGGTTAGACCACACTTGGAGCACTGTGCACGGTTCTGGTCTCCATATACCTTGGTTAGACCACACTTGGAGCACTGTGCACAGTTCTGGTCTCCATACACCTTGGTTAGACCACACTTGGAGCACTGTGCACAGTTCTGGTCTCCATATACCTTGGTTAGACCACACTTGGAGCACAGTGCACAGTTCTGGTCTCCATATACCTGGATTAGACCACACTTGGAGCACTGTGCACAGTTCTGGTCTCCATATACCTGGGTTAGACCACACTTGGAGCACTGTGCACAGTTCTGGTCTCCATATACCTGGATTAGACCACACTTGGAGCACTGTGCACAGTTCTGGTCTCCATATACCTTGGTTAGACCACACTTGGAGCACTGTGCACAGTTCTGGTCTCCATATACCTTGGTTAGACCACACTTGGAGCACAGTGCACAGTTCTGGTCTCCATGTACCTTGGTTAGACCACACTTGGAGCACTGTGCACAGTTCTGGTCTCCACATACCTTGGTTAGACCACACTTGGAGCACTGTGCACAGTTCTGGTCTCCATATACCTTGGTTAGACCACACTTGGAGCACTGTGCACAGTTCTGGTCTCCATATACCTTGGTTAGACCACACTTGGAGCACTGTGCACAGTTCTGGTCTCCATGTACCTTGGTTAGACCACACTTGGAGCACTGTGCACAGTTCTGGTCTCCACATACCTTGGTTAGACCACACTTGGAGCACTGTGCACAGTTCTGGTCTCCATATACCTTGGTTAGACCACACTTGGAGCACTGTGCACAGTTCTGGTCTCCATATACCTTGGTTAGACCACACTTGGAGCACTGTGCACAGTTCTGGTCTCCACATACCTTGGTTAGACCACACTTGGAGCACTGTGCACAGTTCTGGTCTCCATATACCTTGGTTAGACCACACTTGGAGCACTGTGCACAGTTCTGGTCTCCATATACCTTGGTTAGACCACACTTGGAGCACTGTGCACAGTTCTGGTCTCCATGTACCTTGGTTAGACCACACTTGGAGCACTGTGCACAGTTCTGGTCTCCACATACCTTGGTTAGACCACACTTGGAGCACTGTGCACAGTTCTGGTCTCCATATACCTTGGTTAGACCACACTTGGAGCACTGTGCACAGTTCTGGTCTCCATATACCTTGGTTAGACCACACTTGGAGCGCTGTGCACAGTTCTGGTCTCCATATACCTTGGTTGGACCACACTTGGAGCACTGTGCACAGTTCTGGTCTCCATATACCTTGGTTAGACCACACTTGGAGCACTGTGCACAGTTCTGGTCTCCATATACCTTGGTTTGACCACACTTGGAGCGCTGCGCACAGTTCTGGTCTCCATATACCTTGGTTAGACCACACTTGGAGCACTGTGCACAGTTCTGGTCTCCATATCCCTTGGTTAGACCACACTTGGAGCACTGTGCACAGTTCGGGTCTCCATATACCTTGGTTAGACCACACTTGGAGCACTGTGCACAGTTCTGGTCTCCATATACCTTGGTTAGACCACACTTGGAGCACCGTGCACAGTTCTGGTCTCCATATACCTTGGTTAGACCACACTTGGAGCACTGTGAACAGTTCTGGTCTCCATATACCTTGGTTGGACCAGACTTGGAGCACTGTGCACAGTTCTGGTCTCCATATACCTTGGTTAGACCACACTTGGAGCACTGTGTACAGTTCTGGTCTCCATATACCTTGGTTAGACCACACTTGGAGCACTGTGAACAGTTCTGGTCTCCATATACCTTGGTTGGACCACACTTGGAGCACTGTGAACAGTTCTGGTCTCCATATACCTTGGTTAGACCACACTTGGAGCACTGTGCACAGTTCTGGTCTCCATATACCTTGGTTAGACCACACTTGGAGCACTGTGCACAGTTCTGGTATCCATATCCCTTGGTTAGACCACACTTGGAGCACTGTGCACAGTTCTGGTCTCCGTATACCTTGGTTAGACCACACTTGGAGCACTGTGTACAGTTCTGGTCTCCATATACCTTGGTTAGACCACACTTGGAGCACTGTGTACAGTTCTGGTCTCCATATACCTTGGTTAGACCACACTTGGAGCACTGTGTACAGTTCTGGTCTCCATATACCTTGGTTAGACCACACTTGGAGCACTGTGCACAGTTCGGGTCTCCATATACCTTGGTTAGACCACACTTGGAGCACTGTGCACAGTTCTGGTCTCCATATACCTTGGTTAGACCACACTTGGAGCACCGTGCACAGTTCTGGTCTCCATATACCTTGGTTGGACCACACTTGGAGCACTGTGCACAGTTCTGGTCTCCATATCCCTTGGTTAGACCACACTTGGAGCACTGTGCACAGTTCGGGTCTCCACATACCTTGGTTAGACCACACTTGGAGCACTGTGCACAGTTCTGTTCTCCATATACCTTGGTTAGACCACACTTGGAGCACTGTGCACAGTTCTGGTCTCCATATACCTTGGTTAGACCACACTTGGAGCACTGTGCACAATTCTATAGCAGCTCTTGGAGTTTATGAAAGGTTTCGATAGGGTAGACGTAGAGAAGATGTTTCCACTTGTTGGGGGAGACCAGCACTCGGGGGCCATAAATATAAGATGGTCACGAATAAATCCAATTCAGGAGAAACTTCTTTCCCCAGAGAGTGGTGAGAATGTGGAACTCGCTCCCACAAGGAGTAGTTGAGGTGAATAGTGTAGATGGATTTAAGGGGGAAGCTGGATAAACACATGAGGGAGAAAGGAATGGAAGGATATGGAGATAGGGTGAGATGGAGTAGGGAGGGAGGAGGCTCATGTGGAGCATAAACACCGGGATAGACCTGTTGGGCCGAAAGGCCTCTTTCTGCGCTGTAGGTCCTGTGCACCTCGACGGTGTGACGGAAACTCCTGGAATACAGACGGGCCAGGGTCGGAGCGGGGGAGGAGAGAGAGGGGCCGGCACACTGAGGTTAACATCTCACCTTGAAGTTCAGGTCTCCTCGTTTGCAACAGAGGCAGGTGAGAAGCAGTAGGACAAAGGTGAAGATCCCAGAGCAGGAGATCACCAGCACCAGATAGGGAGGGACCGTCTGGAAGGGGCCGGAAACTTCTGGAAAGAGGAAAGAGCAAGGTCAACGTCGGAACTGTGGAATCTCACCGCACAGGAGGAGGCCGTTCTGCCCATCCTGCCTGTGCTGGCTCTTTGAAAGATCTGTCCAATTAGTCCCACTCCCCCGTAACCCTGTGAATTTTTCCCCTTCGAGTATTTCTCCGATTCCCCTTTTGAAAGTTATTATTGAATCTGCTCCCTCCGCCCTTTCAGGCAGTGAATTCCAGATCATCACAACTCGCTGTGTAAAATAATGTCTCCCCATCTCCCCCTCTGGCTCTTTTCCCGATCACCTTAAATCCGTGTCCTCTGGTTACCGACCCTCCTGCCACTGGAATCAGTTTCTCCTTATTTACTCCATCAAAAACCCTTCATGATTTTGAACCCCTCGATCAAATCTCCCCTTAACCTTCTCTGGTCTAAAGGAGAACAATCCCAGCTCCTCCAGTCTCTCCACATAACTGAAGTCCCCCATCCCTGGTCCCACACTGGTCAATCTCCCCTTAACCTTCTCTGGTCTAAAGGAGAACAATCCCAGCTCCTCCAGTCTCTCCACATAACTGAAGTCCCCCATCCCTGGTCCCACACTGGTCAATCTCCCCTTAACCTTCTCTGGTCTAAAGGAGAACAATCCCAGCTCCTCCAGTCTCTCCACATAACTGAAGTCCCCCATCCCTGGTCCCACACTGGTCAATCTCCCCTTAACCTTCTCTGGTCTAAAGGAGAACAATCCCAGCTCCTCCAGTCTCTCCACATAACTGAAGTCCCCCATCCCTGGTCCCACACTGGTCAATCTCCCCTTAACCTTCTCTGGTCTAAAGGAGAACAATCCCAGCTCCTCCAGTCTCTCCACATAACTGAAGTCCCCCATCCCTGGTCCCACACTGGTCAATCTCCCCTTAACCTTCTCTGGTCTAAAGGAGAACAATCCCAGCTCCTCCAGTCTCTCCACATAACTGAAGTCCCCCATCCCTGGTCCCACACTGGTCAATCTCCCCTTAACCTTCTCTGGTCTAAAGGAGAACAATCCCAGCTCCTCCAGTCTCTCCACATAACTGAAGTCCCCCATCCCTGGTCCCACACTGGTCAATCTCCCCTTAACCTTCTCTGGTCTAAAGGAGAACAATCCCAGCTCCTCCAGTCTCTCCACATAACTGAAGTCCCCCATCCCTGGTCCCACACTGGTCAATCTCCCCTTAACCTTCTCTGGTCTAAAGGAGAACAATCCCAGCTCCTCCAGTCTCTCCACATAACTGAAGTCTCCCATCCCTGGTCCCACACTGGTCAATCTCCCCTTAACCTTCTCTGGTCTAAAGGGAACAATCCCAGCTCCTCCAGTCTCTCCACATAACTGAAGTCCCCCATCCCTGGTCCCACACTGGTCAATCTCCCCTTAACCTTCTCTGGTCTAAAGGAGAACAATCCCAGCTCCTCCAGTCTCTCCACATAACTGAAGTCCCCCATCCCTGGTCCCACACTGGTCAATCTCCCCTTAACCTTCTCTGGTCTAAAGGAGAACAATCCCAGCTCCTCCAGTCTCTCCACATAACTGAAGTCCCCCATCCCTGGTCCCACACTGGTCAATCTCCCCTTAACCTTCTCTGGTCTAAAGGGAACAATCCCAGCTCCTCCAGTCTCTCCACATAACTGAAGTCCCCCATCCCTGGTCCCACACTGGTCAATCTCCCCTTAACCTTCTCTGGTCTAAAGGGAACAATCCTAGCTCGTCCAGTCCCTCCACATAACTGAAGTCCCCCATCCCTGGTCAATCTCCCCTTAACCTTCTCTGGTCTAAAGGAGAACAATCCCAGCTCCTCCAGTCTCTCCACATAACTGAAGTCCCCCATCCCTGGTCCCACACTGGTCAATGTCCCCTTAACCTTCTCTGGTCTAAAGGGAACAATCCCAGCTCCTCCAGTCTCTCCACATAACTGAAGTCCCCCATCCCTGGTCCCACACTGGTCAATCTCCCCTTAACCTTCTCTGGTCTAAAGGAGAACAATCCCAGCTCCTCCAGTCTCTCCACATAACTGAAGTCCCCCATCCCTGGAATCATTCTAGTAAATCTCCTCTGCACCCTCTCTAAGGCCTTCACATCTTTCCTAAAGTGCGGAGCCCAGAATTAAACTCAGTACTCCAGTTGGAGTCTAACCAGTGTTTTATAAAGGTTCATCATAACTCCCTTGCTTTTGTACTCTGTGCCTCTATTAATAAAGCCCAGGATCCCATTTGCTTTTTTTGCAGCCTTCTCAACCTGTCCTGGCACCTTCCACACTGTCCCATCAAACACTCCCAGGGCAGGAACAGCACGGGTTAGATCCAGAGTAAAGCTCCCTCTACACTGTCCCATCAAACACTCCCAGGGCAGGAACAGCACGGGTTAGATACAGAGTAAAGCTCCCTCTACACTGTCCCATCAAACACTCCCAGGGCAGGTACAGGGTTAGATACAGAGCAAAGCTCCCTCTACACTGTCCCATCAAACACTCCCAGGGCAGGTACAGGGTTAGATACAGAGTAAAGCTCCCTCCACACTGTCCCATCAAACACTCCCAGGGCAGGTACTGGGTTAGATACAGAGTAAAGCTCGCTCTGCACTGTCCCATCAAACACTCCCAGGGCAGGTACAGGGTTAGATACAGAGTAAAGCTCCCTCTACACTGTCCCATCAAACACTCCCAGGGCAGGTGCAGGGTTAGATACAGAGTAAAGCTCCCTCTACACTGTCCCATCAAACACTCCCAGGGCAGGTACAGGGTTAGATACAGAGTAAAGCTCCCTCTACACTGTCCCATCAAACACTCCCTGGGCAGGTACAGGGTTAGATACAGAGTAAAGCTCCCTCTACACTGTCCCATCAAACACTCCCAGGGCAGGTACAGGGTTCGATACAGAGTAAAGCTCCCTCGACACTGTCCCGTCAAACACTCCGAGGGCAGGTACAGGGTTAGATACAGAGTAAAGCTCCCTCTACACTGTCCCATCAAACACTCCCAGGGCAGGTACAGGGTTAGATACAGAGTAAAGCTCCCTCTACACTGTCCCATCAAACACTCCCAGGGCAGGTACAGGGTTAGATACAGAGTAAAGCTCCCTCTACACTGTCCCATCAAACACTCCCAGGGCAGGTACAGGGTTAGATACAGAGTAAAGCTCCCTCTGCACTGTCCCGTCAAACACTCCCAGGGCAGGTACAGGGTTAGATACAGAGTAAAGCTCCCTCGACACTGTCCCATCAAACACTCCCAGGGCAGGTACAGGGTTAGATACAGAGTAAAGCTCCCTCGACACTGTCCCATCAAACACTCCCAGGGCAGGTACAGGGTTAGATACAGAGTAAAGCTCCCTCTACACTGTCCCATCAAACACTCCCAGGGCAGGTACAGGGTTAGATACAGAGTAAAGCTCCCTCTACACTGTCCCATCAAACACTCCCAGGGCAGGTACAGGGTTAGATACAGAGTAAAGCTCCCTCTACACTGTCCCATCAAACACTCCCAGGGCAGGTACAGGGTTAGATACAGAGTAAAGCTCCCTCTACACTGTCCCGTCAAACACTCCCAGGGCAGGTACAGGGTTAGATACAGAGTAAAGCTCCCTCTACACTGTCCCATGTTTCTCCCTGTTACAGACCCAGTCCTGAGACTCTGTTGGTCAGTGTTATTGTGATTGGCAAACTGGGCACAGGCCACGGAGGGAGCCTGGGCCTATCCTGACTGTGTGGGGTACCCAGGACATCTTTCCACCAGTGCCTCTGAAAGACAGCGGCCGGCAGGAGGTTGAGTTGGCCCGAGGCTCGGAGCTGGGACAGAGGACCCTCGGGAGCGGGACAGGGGGAGAGGAGGGGGAGAGGAGGGAGGGAGGGGGAGGGGGAGAGAGGAGGGAGGGAGGGGGAGGGGGGGAGAGAAGAGGTAGAGGGGTGAGTGGAGGGAGAGGGGAAAGGAGGAGGAGGGATGGGGAGAGAGGAGGGAGAGAGAGGGAGAGGAGGGAGGGGGAGAGGGGGAGACGGAGAGGAGGAGAGGAGGGAGAAAGGGAGGGAGAGAGGCGGAGAGAGAGAGAGAGAGAGGGGGAGAGGAGGGAAGAGAGAGAGAGAGGAGGAGGGAGAGGAGAGAGAGAGAGATGGGAGTGGGAGAGGAGGGGAGGAGGGGGGAATGGAGGGAGAGGAGAGAGGAGGGATGGGGAGAGAGGAGGGAGAGAGAGGGAGGAGTGGAGGAGAAGAGGGAGGGGGAGATGAAGGTGGGGGGGAGTGGGAGGAGAGGAAGGGAGAGGAGGTAGGGGGTTGTGGAGGGAGAGTGGGAGAGCGGGGGAGGGGAGGAGGGGAGGAGGGAGAGAGGGGGGAGGGGAGGAGGGAGAGAGGGGGAGGGGAGGAGGGAGAGGGGAAGGGATAGAGGAGGGGGGTGTGGAGAGGGAAGGAGAGGGGGAGATTGAGAGGAGGGAGAGGAGGGGTAAGGGAGGGGAGAGGGCGGAGAGAGAGAGAGGGGAGAGGAGGGAAAGAGAGAGGGAGAGAGAGTGGGAGAGGAGAGAGAGAGATGGGAGTGGGAGAGGTAGGGAGAGGGGGAAGGTGGGAGAGGGGGAGAGGAGGGGAGGGAGGGGGGAATGGAAGGAGGGACAGGGAGAGAGGAGGGAGAGAGAGGGGGAGTGGAGGGAGAAGGGGAGAGGAGGGAGAAGAGGGAGGGGGAGATGAGGGTGGGGGGAGTGGAAGGGGAGGAAGGGAGAGAGGGAGGAGGGAGAGCGGGTGAGGGGAGGAGGGAGGGGACCTGTAGGATCGGAGGGAGAGAGGGAGAGGAGGGAGCGGGGAAGAAGGGAGAGAGGAGAAGGGGAGTGGGAGAGGGAAGGAGAGGGGGAGACGGAGAGGAGGAGAGGAGGGAGAGGAGGGGAAAGGGAGAGGAGAGGGCAGAGAGAGAGAGGGGGAGAGGAGGGAAAGGAGGGGGAAAGGGAGAGGAGAGGGCAGAGAGAGAGAGTGGAGAGGAGGGAAAGGAGGGGAAAGGGAGAGGAGAGGGCAGAGAGAGAGAGGGAGAGGAGGGAAAGAGAGGGAGAGAGGAGGGAGGGAGAGGTAGGAGTGGAAGAGGTAGGGAGAGGTAGGGAGAGGGGGAAGGTGGGAGAGGGGGGGGAGGGGAGAGGAGGGGAGGGGGAGTGGAGGGAGAGAGGAGGGGGAGGGAGAGAGGAGGGGGAGAGGAAGCAGAGAGGAGGGAGACGGGAGAGGAGGGGGTGAGGAGAGGAGAGGGGGGAGAGGAGAGGAGAGGAGGGGGGAGAGGAGAGTGGGGTGAGGGTTAGAGGAGCAGGAGAGGGAGAGGAGGGAGAAGCGGAGAGGAGGGAGATAGGAGAGGAGGGAGAGAGGAGAGGAGGAGGCTGAAGGGGAGAGGAGAGGGAGAGGGGGGAAGGGCGAGAGGAGGAAGGTGGGAGGGGAGGAGGGGGAGAGCAGGGGAGAGGGGGAGAGGAGGGTGAGAGGAGAGGGGGAGAGAAAGAGGAGGAGGAGGGGGAGAGGAGGGAGAGAGAGGAGAGGAGAGGGGGAGAGGAGAGGAGAGGAGGGGGGAGAGGAGAGGAGAGGAGAGGAGGGGGGAGAGGAGAGGGGGGAGAGGAGGCTGAAGGGGAGAGGAGAGGGAGAGGGTGGAAGGGGAGAGGAGGGGAGGGGAGAGAGAGGGGGAGCGGTGGGGGAGAGGAGAGGGAGAGGAAAGGGGAGAGAAGAGGAGGAGGAGGGGGAGAGGAGAGGAGAGGGAGGAGAGGAGAGGAGGGGGAGAGGAGAGGAGGGGGGAGAGGAGAGGAGAGGAGGGGGAGAGGAAGGGAGAGAGAGGGGGAGAGGAGGGAGAAGGGGAGAGGAAAGGAGACGGGAGAGGAGGGGAGAGGAGAGGAGAGGAGGGAGACTGGAGAGGAGGGAGACGGGAGAGGAGGGGAGAGGAGAGGGGGGAGAGGAGAGGAGAGAGCGGGGGGAGAGGAGGGAGAAGAGGAGAGGAGAGGAGAGGGAGGGGGAGAGGAGAGGGAGGGGGAGAGGAAGCGGAGAGGAGGGAGACGGGAGAGGAGGGGGAGAGGAGGGAGAGGGGGCGAGGAGGGAGAGGGGAGAGAGGGAGTGGAGGGGGCGAGGAGAGGAGAGGAGGGAGAAGGGGAGAGGAGAGGGGAGGGGAGAGGGGGGAAAGGGGGAGAGGAGAGGGAGATTGAGAAGAGAGGGAGAGGAGGGGGAGGGGTGAGAGGGGGGGAGAGGGGGAGAGGAGCGGGAGGGGGAGAAGAGAGGGAGAGGAGAGGGAGAGGGGGGAGGGGGAGAGGAGAGGGAGGGGGAGAGGAGGGAGAGGGGGGAGAGGAGCGGGAGGGGGAGAGGAGCGGGAGGGGGAGAGGGGGAGAGGAGAGGGAGCGGAGGGAGAGGAGGGAGAGGGAGAGAGGAGGGAGAGGGGGAGAGGAGGGAGAAGGGGAGAGGAGAGGGGGGAAGGGGGGAGAGGAGAGAGAGGGTGAGAGCAGGGAGATGGGGGAGAGGAGCGAGAGGGGGAGAAGAGAGGGAGAGGCGAGGGAGAGGGGAGAGGGGGAGATGGGGAGATGGGGAGAGGGGGGAGAGAGGGAGAGGGGGAGAGGAGGGAGAGGGGGAGAGGAGGAGAGGAGAGGGAGAGGGGGGAGAGAGGGAGAGGGGGAGAGGAGGGAGATGGGGAGAGGAGAGGGAGGGGAGAGGGGGGAGAAGGGGAGAGGAGGAGAGGAGAGGGAGAGGAGGGAGAGGGGGGAGAGGGGGGAGAGGAGGGAGATGGGGAGAGGAGAGGGAGGGGAGAGGAGGGAGAAGGGGAGGGGGGAGAGAGGGAGAGGGGGAGAGGGGGGAGAGGAGGGAGGAGGGGGGAGAGGAGGGAGAGGGGGAGAGGAGGGAGAGGGGGAGAGGAGGGAACGGGGGGAGAGGAGAGGGAGAGGAGGGAGAGGGGGAGAGGGGGAGAGGAGGGAGAGGGGGAGAGGAGGGAGAGGGGGAGAGGAGGGAACGGGGGGAGAGGAGGGAGTGGGGAGAGGAGGGAGTGAGGGAGAGGGGGGAGGGGGGTGAGGAGGGAGAGGAGAGAGGAGGGAGAGGAGAGAGGGGGGGAGAGGGGGAGAGGAGGGAGAGGAGGGTGGGGGGGAGAGAGAGAGGGGGGGAGAGGAGGGAGAGGGGGAGAGGAGGGAGTGAGGGAGAGGGGGAGAGGAGGGAGAGGGGGAGAGGAGGGAGGGGGGAGAGGAGGGAGAGGAGAGAGGAGGAGAGGAGAGAGGGGGGAGAGGGTGAGAGGAGGGAGGGGGGAGAGGGGGAGAGGGTGAGAGGAGGGAGGGGGGAGAGGAGGGAGGGGGGAGAGGATGGAGGGGGGATAGGAGAGAGGGGGGAGAGGGGGAGAGGAGGGAGAGGGGGAGAGGAGAGGGGAGGGAGAGGGGGGGAGAGGAGTGGGAGGGTGAGAGCAGGGAGATGGGGAGAAGGGGAGAGGAGCGGGAGGGGGAGAAGAGAGGGAGAGGAGAGGGAGAGGGGGGAGAGGGGGAGAGGAGGGAACGGGGGAGAGAGGGAGAGGGGGGAGGAGGGAGTGAGGGAGAGGGGGGAGAGGGGGGAGAGAGGGAGAGGGGAGAGGGGGAGAGGGGAGAGTAGGGAGAGGGGGAGAGGGGGAGAGGGGGAGAGGGGGAGAGGAGGGAGAGGGGGAGGAGGGAGTGAGGGAGAGGGGGGAGAGGAGGAGAGGGGGGAGAGAGGAGGGAGAGGGGGGAGAGGAGGGAACGGGGGAGAGGAGGGAACGGGGGAGAGGGGGGAGAGGAGGGAGAGGGGGGAGAGGTCGAGTGGAGGGGCGAGGAGAGGGAGAGGGGAGAGGAGGGAGAGGGGGGAGAGGGGGAGAGGAGGGAGGGGGGGGAGAGGAGGGAGAGGGGGAGAGGAGGGAGTGAGGGAGAGGAGAGGGGGAGAGGAGGAGAGGAGGGAGAGGGGGAGAGGAGGGAGAAAGGGAGAGGAGGGAGTGAGGGAGAGGAGAGGGAGGGAGAGAGGGGGAGAGGAGGGGAGAGGGGGAGAGGAGGGGAGAGGAGGGAGAGGGGGGAGGGGGGGGGAGAGGGGGGAGGGGGGGAGAGGAGGGAGAGGGGGAGAGGAGGGAGGGGGGGAGAGGAGGGAGGGGGGAGAGGAGGGAGAGGGGGAGAGGAGGGAGGGGGAGAGGGGGAGAGGAGGGAGAGGGGGGAGAGGAGGGAGAGGGGGAGAGGTGGGAGTGAGGGAGAGGAGGGAGAGGGGGGAGAGGAGGGAGGGGGGGAGAGGAGGGAGGGGGGGAGAGGAGGGAGAGGGGGAGAGGAGGGAGAGGAGAGGGCGAGGGGGAGAGGAGGGAGGGGGGAGAGGAGGGAGAGGAGAGGGAGAGGGGGAGAGGAGGGAGGGGGGGAGAGGAGGGAGAGGGGGAGAGGAGGGAGAGGAGAGGGAGAGGGGGAGAGGAGGGAGAGGAGGGAGAGGGGGAGAGGAGGGAGGGGGGGAGAGGAGGGAGGGGGGGAGAGGAGGGAGAGGAGGGAGAGGGGGAGAGGAGGGAGAGGAGAGGGAGAGGGGGAGAGGAGGGAGAGGGGGGAGAGGAGGGAGGGGGGAGAGGAGGGAGAGGGGGAGAGGAGGGAGTGAGGGAGAGGAGGGAGAGGAGAGGGGGAGAGGAGGGAGAGGGGGGAGAGGAGGGAGGGGGGGAGAGAGGGGAGAAAGGGAGAGGAGGGAGTGAGGGAGAGGAGGGAGAGGAGAGGGGGAGAGGGGGAGAGGAGGGAGAGGGGGAGAGGAGGGGAGAGGAGGGAGGGGGGGAGAGGGGGAGAGGAGGGAGGGGGGGAGGAGGGGCGAGGAGAGGGAGAGGGGGAGAGGGAGAGGGGGGGAGAGGGGGGAGAGGGGGGGAGAGGAGGGAGAGGAGAGGGAGGGGGGGTGAGGAGGGGCGAGGAGAGGGAGAGGGGGAGAGGGGGGGAGAGGGGGGAGTGGGGGAGAGGAGGGAGAGGAGGGAGGGGGGGAGAGGAGGGAGAGGAGAGGGAGGAGGGGGAGAGGGAGGGAGAGGGAGTGGGAGGGGGGGAGAGGGAGGGGGCGAGGAGAGGGAGAGAGGGGGAGAGGGAGAGGGGGGGGAGAGGGGGGAGAGGGGGAGAGGAGGGAGAGGAGGGAGGGGAGGGGAGGGAGGTGGGGGGGAGAGGAGGGGGAGGGAGAGGGAGGGGGGGGAGAGGAGGGGCGAGGAGAGGAGGGTGAGGGGGAGAGGGAGAGGGGGGGAAGAGGGGGGAGAGGGGGGAGAGGGGGGAGAGGGGGAGAGGAGGGAGAGGTGGGGAGGGGGGGGAGAGGAGGGGAGGAGAGGGAGAGGGGGAGAGGAGGGAGAGGGGGGAGAGGGGGAGAGGAGGGAGGGGGGGAGAGGAGGGAGAGGGGGAGAGGGGGGAGTGAGGGTGAGGGGGAGAGGAGGGAGAGGGGGAGAGGAGGGAGGGGGAGAGGAGGGAGAGGAGAGAGGAGGGAGAGGAGAGTGGGGGAGAGGAGGGTGAGAGGAGGGAGGGGGGAGAGGGGGGAGAGGGTGAGAGGAGGGAGGGGGGAGAGGAGGGAGGGGGAGAGGATGAGGGGGGATAGGGTGAGAGGTGGGAGAGGGGGGAGAGGAGGGAGAGGGGGGAGAGGGAGAGGGAGGGATGGGGGAGAGGAGTGGGAGGGTGAGAGCAGGGAGAGTGGGGAGAAGGGGAGAGGAGGCGGGAGGGGGAGAAGGAGAGGGAGAGGAGAGGGGAGAGGGGGGAGAGGGGGAGAGGAGGGAACGGGGGAGAGAGGGAGAGGGGGGGAGGAGGGAGTGAGGGAGAGGGGGAGAGGGGGGAGAGGAGGGGAGAGGGGGGGAGAGGGGGGGAGAGGAGGGAGGAGGGGGAGAGGGGGGAGAGGGGAAGTGGGAGAGGGGGAGAGGAGGGAGAGGGGGAGGAGGGAAGTGAGGGGAGAGGGGGAAGAGGAGGGAGGTAGGGGGGAGAGAGGGGAGAGAGGGAGGGAGGGCGGGAGAGGAA
>NW_027139903.1:15000-79644 GCF_035084215.1 Heptranchias perlo | reverse complement strand
TGGGCCGAATGGCCTCCTTTTCTGTAACCATTCTATGATTCTAGTTGGTATTAATGAACGCAGCTCTCCCAGGTCAAGTACAGAGTAAAGCTCCCTCGACACCGTCCCATCAAACACTCCCAGGGCAGGTACAGCACGGGTTAGATACAGAGTAAAGCTCCCTCTACACTGTCCCATCAAACACTCCCAGGGCAGGTACAGCACGGGTTAAATACAGAGTAAAGCTCCCTCTACACTGTCCCATCAAACACTCCCAGGGCGGGTACAGGGTTAGATACAGAGTAAGGCTCCCTCTACAATGTCCCATCAAACACTCCCAGGGCAGGTACAGCACGGGTTAGATACAGAGTAAAGCTCCCTCTACACTGTCCCATCAAACACTCCCAGGGCAGGTACAGCACGGGTTAGATACAGAGTAAAGCTCCCTCTACACTGTCCCGTCAAACACTCCCAGGGCAGGTACAGGGTTAGATACAGAGTAAAGCTCCCTCTACACTGTCCCATCAAACACTCCCAGGGCAGGTACAGGGTTAGATACAGAGTAAAGCTCCCTCTACACTGTCCCATCAAACACTTCCAGGGCGGGTACAGGGTTAGATACAGAGTAAGGCTCCCTCTGCACTGTCCCATCAAACACTCCCAGGGCAGGTACAGCACGGGTTAGATACAGAGTAAAGCTCCCTCTACACTGTCCCATCAAACACTCCCAGGGCAGGTACAGCACGGGTTAGATACAGAGTAAAGCTCCCTCTACACTGTCCCATCAAACACTTCCAGGGCAGGTACAGGGTTAGATACAGAGTAAAGCTCCCTCTACACTGTCCCGTCAAACACTCCCAGGGCAGGTACAGGGTTAGATACAGAGTAAGGCTCCCTCTATACTTCACTGGTTATTAGTGCATGGCAAGCTTCAAGCAGAATATTCCTTTGGCTCTCGAGAGGCCTGTGTCAGTGGACAGGCTTCTCACGAGGAAGTGGCAGGCTGGAGCACGGTGTCTCCGCTGACCTGTTGCCCCCGGTTTTACAGACCGGCTCCCGGCTGACGTGTTCACCTTTCTGTTGCTCCCAGGTTTCTCGACAAAACTAAGAACAGCTGGTCCCAGCGGATGTGTTTTGAGAAAGTTGCAGGCAAGTACGACATGTTGAGTCTGGACTACAGCGGGGACGCTGCTGCAGAGAAGGTGAGTGGCCATGGGGGTTTGAACCTCTTCAGTCATTGCCTCAACACTTGCGTGTCGTCGCCTCCGCCCGTCCTGATAATATATTGGAGGTGTTGTGCCTGTGCACGTTTTGTGTCATCTTATCGAATGATACAGCACAGAAGGAAGCAATTCGGCATGTCAACAAAGCTCCTTTAACATAGCAAAAACGTTCACCGGAGCGATTTACCAAATAATTTGACACCGAGCCACATAAGGAGATGTGCGGACAGGTGGCCGAAAGCTTGGCCAGAGAGGTCGGTTTTATGGAGCGTCTCAAAGGAGGGAGAGAGAGGCGGAGAGGGTTAAGGAGGGAATTCCAGAATCTCGGCCAGGCCGCCAGTAGCAGAGCGATTAAAACCGGGGATGGGCGAGAGGCCGGAATTGGAGGAGCGCAGAGATTGCGGAGGGTTGTAGGGGCTGGAGGAGGTTACGGAGATGGGGAGGCCACGGAGGGATTGGAAAACAAGGACATTGCGCCTGTGAAAGAACTGTCCAATCAGTCCCACTCCCCCTCCTGCTCTTTTCCCCCATCGCCCTGCAAATTTTTCCCCTTCAAGTATTTATCCAATTCCCTTTTGAAAGTTATTATTGAATCTGCTTCCACCGCCCTTTCAGGCAGCGCATTCCAGATCTTAATTCGCTGCGTTAAAAAAAAAAAATTCTCAAAAAAAATTCTCCTCATCTCCCCCTCTGGCTCTTTTGTCGATCACCTTAAATCTGTGCCCTCTGGTTACCGACCCTCAAAACCCCCTCATAATTTTGAACACCTCGGTTAAATCCCCCCCCCCTTAAACCTTCTCTGGTCGAAGGAGAACAATCCCAGCTTTTCTGCTCCTCCCCACATAGTTGAATTCCCTCATCCCTGGTACCATTCTGGTAAATCTCCTCTGCACCCTCCCCGATAATAATCTTTTCCCATTCTAAGTTCCTGTGTCCAAATTTATTAAGATTGTAATTACGCCCTCCTGCCACTGCAGAGAAGCTTCATGCTCCAAACGGGTCTCCTGCTCTTCCTGTACAAAGGGACATTCATTGACAGTCCCAAATAATTTACTGCACATACAGTGACCATTTTGAAAATAGGGATACCTATAGATAAAGGACACCTGGTGTAAGTCCCTTTGCTGTCCCTAATTTACAGGTCTCACTGTAGTCATAATATAAGATAACAGCGCGTTATTTAAAAACAGGGACCCGAATATCTGACTTTAACTTGCCAGTGTTGCGCCCCGGTCCGCTCAGCGCACAGGGCGCTCGGCGCTGAGAGATTCAGGATCTGGCGTAGGAGTCCGCTCAAAAAAAAGCTCGGGGCGCTCGGCACCGGTGGACCCGGAACCGGGAGCTCGAAGCCCCTTCAGAACCCAGGGTGCTCAGCGCTGGTAGATCCAGAATGGGGAAACGAGGGGCTCCTTTTGACGCCCGGGCAGGAAGGCGGCAAAGGGAGAGCGTGGTGCCCCCCCCCACCGAACCGGGAGCGTCGGCAGGCAGGCAGGCAGGCAGGCAGGGTCGGCCGGTTTTAACGGCTGGGCCTCATCGGCGCAACACCGGCTGACTCCCCGACCGAAAGGGCTGGCAAGTCCTTTTTTTTTTGAAACTCAGCGAGTTGTTACGATCATGGTTTCCTTGTGGGAAACCTGGTTCGCGACGATGGCTGTAAATTAAAAAAAAAAATTATATTTAAATTGACCTTATTGAGCCTCCTCCTGTGGAAATGCATAAAGAGATACCTGACCATATTAACTCTCTCTAATACACTTAACGCACGAATGTAGAAATGCACGATGGATATTTGACCATATTAACCGACGAGCTAATTCACTTTAAAGCTCACATAATAGTTTCTCACGAAAACACACAGAGAAGCACAATTGTGTAATTACGTTTAAGCCTTGGTATGTTGATAATTAAGTTAGCTGAGCAGGTGCTTAGTACCGTCTGGCACCCCCACCCCACTAGCAGATAAAGGGTATTGCTGACTACAAAAATATAATGAGAATACAGTTTCTTGAAAGGCCATGTGGCTTTGAGACTGACTTCAGCCCTACTGATAACCAGGACAGAAATGTGGGGAGGATGAGAATGCTCAGGCCTACATGCCAAAGTAATAAAGGGTTATGGACGTTCGGGGGGTGGGGGGGCAGGCTCACTACTTGATTGACTAACTACCTGAACCAATAAAGAATGTACGTGTACGCCCATATTCTGTGACCAGGTGGGCGTTGTTAATTGAACTGTATAAACGTGAGCTGTTTCTTGAACTCAGCGAAGACGTAGCCTCGACCATTGTTTGAGGCACTCTTCCACTTGGACAAGTTTCTTAATAAATTCTCGCTTGTCTGAATTAAGTGTTTGGGTGTTAATGCATTGTGTGGAATAAGTAATATTAAGTTTAAGTTTTCGACACTTCGGCCCTGGCTGATGCCCCACGACAGGGTTGGCCAGGCGCTGGAGGCCAGCACTACTCCCCTCGATCGGGCCTCGGGTCAAAATGGCAGATCGGGCCCCGACCTGCACGTTTACAGAGGACCCCGCCGGCAATGGGACGGGGCGTCCCTGTCACCTGAAATTTAAAATTTCAGTCGGCCAGATGGGGGTGGGAAAGGAGGGGGGGGGTGAGACACCACCCACCCCGTTCCATTTTAACTGGTTCCCCTCCTCCTCCTCCTCCCCCCCCAGAGCAAATCGACCCCTCGGAGACCATTCAGATTCCCACGTTCGGCATTGTTAGTGGTTGCGGAAAAAGCTCTGCTCCCGTTGACTGTGTTGCGCCAATATTCCTCGGACGTCTATCATCCTCACCCAATGTCCCAGTGTTGGTTTGCTGCCCAATACTTCTGCGTCGTTTATCCATTTTGTCCCTTCATTTCCTCCCCCCCCCCCCCAGGAGAGTGGGAAGGTTGGAGAGGCAGCGAGGGCTCCCAAGGCGGAGTCGAAGCTGGACCGTCGAGTCCAAGAGCTGATCGAGCTGATCTGTAACATACGGGCGATGGAGGAGATGGTGCTTCAAATGAAGTATGATACCAAGAAGGCTCCACTAGGTAGGGACAGGGACCTGGACCTTCACATGTAACATGTACACAGCTGCTTTGATCATTTTGCTTGGATGGAACAGCATTGTCCACATTGAGGCTCCATACATCAAACCCCTTCCCATTCACTCCCATTGTACACAATCCCAATGGACCCAAACCCCTTCCCATTCACTCCCATTCTACACAATCCCAATGGACCCAAACCCCTTCCCATTCACTCCCATTGTACACAATCCCAATGGACCCAAACCCCTTCCCATTCACTCCCATTGTACACAATCCCAATGGACCCAAACCCCTTCCCATTCACTCCCATTGTACACAATCCCAATGGACCCAAACCCCTTCCCATTCACTCCCATTGGACACAATCCCAATGGACCCAAACCCCTTCCCATTCACTCCCATTGTACACAATCCCAACGGGCCCAAACCCCTTCCCATTCACTCCCATTGGACACAATCCCAATGGACTCAAACCCCTTCCCATTCACTCCCATTGGACACAATCCCAATGGACCCAAACCCCTTCCCATTCACTCCCATTGGACACAATCCCAATGGATCAAACCCCTTCCCATTCACTCCCATTGTACACAATCCCAACGGGCCCAAACCCCTTCCCATTCACTCCCATTGTACACAATCCCAATGGACCAAACCCCTTCCCATTCACTCCCATTGTACACAATCCCAATGGACCCAAACCCCTTCCCATTCACTCCCATTGTACACAATCTCAATGGACCCAAACCCCTTCCCATTCACTCCCATTGTACACAATCCCAATGGACTCAAACCCCTTCCCATTCTCTCCCATTGTACACAATCCCAATGGACCCAAACCCCTTCCTCATTCAGTGAGTAGTTTCTTGGACAGGTTTTTACAGATGTTAGGTGCCCAAATATGACTGGACTGAGCATTGACCGCCAGTAAGGAAAGAACTTTCATTTACGTGGCGCCTTTCACGACCTCAGGTCGTCCCAAAACGCTTTACAGCCAATGAGGTACTTTTGAAGTGTAGTCACTGTTGTAATGTAGGAAACGTGACTGCTAGTTTGTACACAGTAAGATCCCACAGACAGCAATGTGATAAATGACCAGACAAACTGTTTTTTACTGATGTTGGTTGAAGGATAAATATTGGCCCAGGACACCGGGGAGACCTCCCCTGCTCTTCTTCCAATAGTGGCCATGGAGTCTTTTACGTCCACCTGAGAGGGCAGACGGGGCCCTCGGTTTAATGTTTCATCCGAAAGACGGCACCTCCAACAGTGCGGCGCTCCCTCAGTACTGGCCCTGGGAGTGTCGGCTCTGGATTATGGGGCTGGAGTCTCTGGAGTGGGGCCTCGAACCCACGACCCTTTTGACTCGGAGGCGAGAGTGAGACCCCACTGAGCCCCGGCTGAACCCCAGTAATGTTCCACAGGTGGTACCGTAGCACGGGTACAGCACAGAAGGAGGCCATTCGCCCCCATCGTGCCTGTGTTGGCTCTTTGAAAGAGCTATCCAATTAGTCCCGCTCCCCTGCTCTTTCCCCATAGCCCTGCAAATTAATGGTGATCCTGGGACCTGGTGTTGGTTGGTAAGGCTCGAAGCTAATGTTGAACGAGGCCTGATCTCGCGCTCTCTCTCATTTCTCTCCATAGGTAAGCTGACCACCGACCAGATCAAAGCAGGCTACCTCTCTCTTCAGAAGATCGAGGACTGTATTAACCGGAATGTGACCGGCAAGGCTCTGGTGGAGGCCTGCAATGAGTTTTACACCAGGATACCGCACGACTTTGGGTAAGAGGTCGTCAATGAGCGGCCGTTGCAGCCACCCGTCAGCAGTCGAGCATTGTAGGCACCCTGCCACTCCATCTCCCCCTTTAATACGTGTTTCTGAACCAGGCCGTTCGCAACCTTGGCCTCCTATTTCACCCTGAGATGAGCTTCCGACCACATATCTCCGCTCCATCACCCAGACCGCCCACTTCCACCTCCGTAACGTCGCCCGTCTCCGCCCCTGCCTCAGCCCATCTGCTGCTGAAACCCTCATCCGTGCCTCTTTTACCTCCAGACTCGACTATCCCAATGCTCTCGGTATCAAATTTTATTCGATAATCGCTCCTGTGAAGATGCCTTGGGTCGATTTTAGGGCTGCAAATCATGACCACCCCTATTTTCGGCCAGTCTGGAGATGATTGGGTAATTGCCCTGTCAATCCCGCCTGGAGACCGCACTGCTGTAAGTGAGCGGTGTTGGTTTTATGCACATAATGTGTGTAATGTTAACTATCCTCCACTCTGCATTTTGCTGGAGAAATCACCCTGCTTTTATCGGGGGAAGTTGCTATAGTTTGGGTCATGAGGTTCTGTTGGTTGTAGTTCATAGAAACTCTTTTTAAATAGACTCTGTAGACTGTTTGCTGTAGTGTGCTGTTTAAGTAGACTCTGTAGACTGTTTGCTGTAGTGCACTGTTTAAATAGACTCTGTAGACTGTTTGCTGTAGTGTGCTGTTTAAATAGACTCTGTAGACTGTTTGCTGTAGTGCACTGTTTAAATAGACTCTGTAGACTGTTTGCTGTAGTGCGCTGTTTAAACAGACTCTGCTGAGTAAATGGACTGTTTGCTGTGAGTCCTGCAATAAGCCCCGCCCTGCCTCAAGCTCATTGGCTGACTCAGTAGTGTCACTAGACACAGTGTTTTCACTACCTTCCAGGTGCTATATAAATGCAGGTTGTTGTTGTATCCCTCCGCTGTCTTAACCAATGCTTTCTTTGACCTCCCAAAGACTGAAGATTCCTCCTTTGATCCGAACCAAGAAGGAACTACAGGAGAAAGTAGGACTTTTGGAGGTAAGTGCAATCCCTCCGAGTTATTCAAACGTTGGTGGCCCCCCCAAACAACACGCTGCTTGTGGCATAATTGATTGCACCTGTGGCGGGGGGGGAGAGAAATAGTAAGACAGAACAGCCTTCCCCATGGGGGGGGGGAATAGTAAGACAGAACAGCCTTCCCCATGGGGGGGGGGGGAATAGGAAGACAGAACAGCCTTCCCCGTGGGGGGGGGAGAATAGGAAGACAGAACAGCCTTCCCTGTGGGTGGGGGAATAGGAAGACAGAACAGCCTTCCCCATGGGGGGGGGGAATAGTAAGACAGAACAGCCTTCCCCATGGGGGGGGGGAATAGTAAGACAGAACAGCCTTCCCCATGGGGGGGGGGGGAATAGGAAGACAGAACAGCCTTCCCCGTGGGGGGGGGAGAATAGGAAGACAGAACAGCCTTCCCCATGGTGGGGGAATAGGAAGACAGAACAGCCTTCCCCGTGGGTGGGGGAATAGGTAGACAGAACAGCCTTCCCCGTGGGTGGGGGAATAGGAAGACAGAACAGCCTTCCCCGTGGGTGGGGGAATAGGAAGACCGAACAGCCTTCCCCATTTGGGGGGGGTGGAATAGGAAGACAGAACAGCCTTCCCCGTGGGTGGGGGAATAGGAAGACAGAACAGCCTTCCCCGTGGGTGGGGGAATAGGAAGACAGAACAGCCTTCCCCGTTTGTGGGGGGGGGAATAGGAAGACAGAACAGCCTTCCCCGTGGGTGGGGGAATAGGAAGACAGAACAGCCTTCCCCATGGGTGGGGGAATAGGAAGACAGAACAGCCTTCCCCGTGGGTGGGGGAATAGGAAGACAGAACAGCCTTCCCCGTGGGTGGGGGAATAGGAAGACAGAACAGCCTTCCCCGTGGGTGGGGGAATAGGAAGACAGAACAGCCTTCCCCATTTGGGGGGGGGGGAATAGGAAGACAGAACAGCCTTCCCCATTTGGGGGGGTGGAATAGGAAGACAGAACAGCCTTCCCCATTTGGGGGGGGTGGAATAGGAAGACAGAACAGCCTTCCCGTGGGTGGGGGAATAGGAAGACAGAACAGCCTTCCCCGTTTGTGGGGGGGGGGTATTTTGTCTGCGCCTCCTCCCTACGCTCCTCGCGTCAAGCCCCACAACAGAAAGATGCACTGGGCAAGATGGCGGCCTGCTCCCGATCCGGTGACTTGCGCTCGACGGCCGTGGGGGTGGATGGGGGCCCGGCTGTGACGCCCTCCACAGTTGAATATCGTTTCCCTGCCCTCCAGCTGCAATGGGCCCGCGGGTTCGACCCTGCTGCAAGCACAGGCCGTACGGATGTTGCCCGTGGTTGTTGTGGGGGGGGGAACGGTCCGGATGGAGGTCCCTGCCTCGTACTTCACTGGAGAGCAGCAACGACCAGGGACCCACAACACTGACCCCAACCCCAGGCACCATGGAGGGCAGTG
Organism: Heptranchias perlo; assembly: GCF_035084215.1. Taxonomy (NCBI): domain Eukaryota; kingdom Metazoa; phylum Chordata; class Chondrichthyes; order Hexanchiformes; family Hexanchidae; genus Heptranchias; species Heptranchias perlo. The sequence continues at coordinate 71,115 of NW_027139903.1, read as the reverse complement.
AAAAGTCTACAAGTTAAAAGTTGAATCTCTCTCTCTCTCTCTCTCCTTTCCTTTTCTCTCTTTTTCTCTCTCTTCACCGCCTCCATACTTTTTTTCCACATCTCTCTCGCCTTTCCCCTTCCCCTCCTCTCTCTTGTTTCCCCCCTCTCGCTTGTCTCTCTCCCTCTCTCCTCTCTCTCCTCTCTCTCTCTCTCTCTCTCGCCTCTCTCTCTCTCTCTCCCCTCTCTCTCTCTCTCTCTCGCCTTTTCTCTCTCCCTCTCTCTCTCTCGCTTTTCCCCTTCTCTCTCTCTCGCCTTTCCCCTCTCTCCCTCTCGCCTTTCCCCCTCTCTCTCTCTCTCTCTCTCTCTCACTCTCTCGCCTTTTCTCTCGCTCTCTCTCTCTCTCGCCTTTCCTCTCTCTCTCTCTCTCTCGCCTTTTCTCCCTCTCCCTCTCTCTCTCTCGCCTTTCCTCTCTCGCTCTCTCTCGCCTTTCCTCTCTCTCTCTCTCTCTCTCTCTCTCTCTCTCGCCTGTCCCCCTCTCTCTCTCTCTCTCTCTCTCTGTCTCTCTCTCTCGCCTTTCCCCCTCTCTCTCTCTCTCTCTCTCTCGCCTGTCCCCCTCTCTCTCTCTCGCCTTTTCTCTCTCTCTCTCTCTCTCGCCTTTTCTCTCTCTCTCTCTCTCTCGCCTTTTCTCTCTCTCTCTCTCTCTCGCCTTTCCCCCTCTCTCTCTCTCTCTCTCTCTCTCTCGCCTGTCCCCCTCTCTCTCTCTCGCCTTTTCTCTCTCTCTCTCTCTCTCGCCTGTCCCCCTCTCTCTCTCTCGCCTTTTCTCTCTCTCTCTCTCTCTCGCCTTTCCCCCTCTCTCTCTCTCTCTCTCTCTCGCCTGTCCCCCTCTCTCTCTCTCGCCTTTTCTCTCTCTCTCTCTCTCGCCTTTTCTCTCTCTCTCTCTCTCGCCTTTTCTCTCTCTCTCTCTCTCTCTCTCTCGCCTTTCCCCCCTCTCTCTCTCTCTCTCTCTCTCTCGCCTTTCCTCCTCTCTCTCTCTCGCCTTTCCTCCTCTCTCTCTCGCCTTTCCTCCTCTCTCTCTCTCGCCTTTCCCCCTCTCTCTCTCTCTCGCCCCTCTCCCTCTTCTCTCTCTCGCCTTTCCCCTCTCTCTCTCTATCTCTCTCTCGCCTTTCCCCCTCTCTCTCTCTCGCCTTTTCTCTCTCTCTCTCTCTCTCTCGCCTTTCCCCCTCTCTCTCTCTCGCCTTTTCTCTCTCTCTCTCTCTCGCCTTTCCCCCTCTCTCTCTCTCTCTCTCGCCTGTCCGCCTCTCTCTCTCTCTCTCTCCTTTCCCCCTCTCTCTCTCTCGCCTTTTCTCTCTCTCTCTCTCTCTCTCGCCTTTCCCCCTCTCTCTCTCTCGCCTTTTCTCTCTCTCTCTCTCTCTCTCTCGCCTTTCCCCCCCTCTCTCTCTCTCTCCTTTCCCCCCCTCTCTCTCTCTCTCCTTTCCCCTCTCTCTCTCTCGCCCCTCTCCCTCTTCTCTCTCTCTCTCTCTCGCCTCCCCCCGCCCCCCTTTTCCTGAGACCAGTTGCCGTCCTGGATTGACTGCTGTGTATGTTTCAGGCTCTGAGCGAGATTGAGATTGCCATCAAAGTGGTGGAATCGGAGTTGGGGAGCGCGGAGAATCCACTGGACAGACAGTACCGCTCGCTCCACTGCAGTCTCCAGCCCCTGGAGCACACCGCATCAGAATTCAAGGTTAGCAGCTCCCCCACTCGACCCGGCTCCTAAACCCTGTGGAACCTCAACCTCAGCTCGGGGGGGGGGGGGGGGAGGGGGGGGAGGGGATGGTGGTGGTGGGCTGGTGGTCCCGTACATACAGAGTAAAGCTTGTCTTATCTTCGACTTCCGTTGTCTTCTTATTGAGACCTCCGGTCTGTGTTGAGTGAGCTGATCCCAGCCGGGGTCGGGGGCGATGGGAGGGGGGTCGCTACAATTAGTACTCATCCACCTGGGTGAGGGAGGAGGAACAAAATCAGCCAGGGTTGTTACTCCTGATCACCATCTGGTGACTCCTGCTGTAAAGTGTATGTGTGTGTGTGCCGACACCCAGCCAGCACTCGGCGTTGGGGGTCACACAGTGAGGAACGGCCATTTGGGTGAGCGGTGGCCTTGGGGACCCCCGGCCCCCCTGCACGGGTTGGGGCGGTCAGGAGGAGGAGGAGGACTATTCCAGCCGTCAAGTCGTTCACTGTTTGCCCTTGTTGTCCCTGCTCAGGTGGTGGAGAAATACCTCCAGTCCACCCACGCTTCCACACACAATGATTTCACCATGAAGCTGCTGGAGGTCTTCAACGTGGAGAAGGAGGGAGAGAAAGACCAGTTTCGCACAGACCTGGGCAACAGGTGAGAAGCACACCCGCATGGGCAAGGAGGTACCTGCATACCACGACTGGTGTCTCTCAGTCCCCTCTCTCTCCGGGTGATATCTGTACACTGACTGGTATCTCTCAGTCCCTCTCCCTCAGGGTGATATCTGTACACTGACTGGTGTCTCTCAGTCCCTCTCTCTCAGGGTGATATCTGTACACTGACTGGTGTCTCTCAGTCCCTCTCCCTCAGGGTGATATCTGTACACTGACTGGTGTCTCTCAGTCCCTCTCCCTCAGGGTGATATCTGTACACTGACTGGTGTCTCTCAGTCCCTCTCCCTCAGGGTGATATCTGTACACTGACTGGTGTCTCTCAGTCCCTCTCTCTCAGGGTGATATCTGTACACTGACTGGTGTCTCTCAGTCCCCTCTCCCTCAGGGTGACATCTGTACACTGACTGGTGTCTCTCAGTCCCTCTCTCTCAGGGTGATATCTGTACACTGACTGGTGTCTCTCAGTCCCTCTCTCTCAGGGTGATATCTGTACACTGACTGGTGTCTCTCAGTCCCTCTCCCTCAGGGTGATATCTGTACACTGACTGGTGTCTCTCAGTCCCTCTCTCTCAGGGTGATATCTGTACACTGACTGGTGTGTCTCAGTCCCTCTCTCTCAGGGTGATATCTGTACACTGACTGGTGTCTCTCAGTCCCTCTCTCAGGGTGATATCTGTACACTGACTGGTGTCTCTCAGTCCCTCTCTCTCAGGGTGATATCTGTACACTGACTGGTGTCTCTCAGTCCCTCTCTCTCAGTGTGATATCTGTACACTGACTGGTGTCTCTCAGTCCCTCTCTCTCAGGGTGATATCTGTACACTGACTGGTGTCTCTCAGTCCCTCTCTCTCAGGGTGATATCTGTACACTGACTGGTGTCTCTCAGTCCCTCTCTCTCAGGGTGATATCTGTACCCTGACTGGTGTCTCTCAGTCCCTCTCCCTCAGGGAGATGTCTGTACACTGACTGGTGTCTCTCAGTCCCTCTCTCAGGGTGATATCTGTACACTGACTGGTGTCTCTCAGTCCCTCTCAGGGTGATATCTGTACACTGACTGGTGTCTCTCAGTCCCTCTCCCTCAGGGAGATATCTGTACACTGACTGGTGTCTCTTAGTCCCTCTCCCTCAGGGTGATATCTGTACACTGACTGGTGTCTCTCAGTCCCTCTCCCTCAGGGTGATATCTGTACACTGACTGGTGTCTCTCAGTCCCCTCTCTCTCAGGGTGATATCTGTACACTGACTGGTGTCTCTCAGTCCCTCTCTCTCAAGGAGATATCTGTACACTGTCTGGTGTCTCTCTGGGCGATATCTGTACACTGACTGGTGTCTCTCAGTCCCTCTCTCTCAGGGTGATATCTGTACACTGACTGGTGTCTCTCAGTCCCTCTCTCTCAAGGAGATATCTGTACACTGTCTGGTGTCTCTATGGGCGATATCTGTACACTGACTGGTGTCTCTCAGTCCCTCTCTCTCAGGGAGATATCTGTACACTGACTGGTGTCTCTCAGTCCCTCTCTCTCAGGGTGATAACTGTACACTGACTGGTGTCTCTCAGTCCCTCTCTCTCAGGGAGATATCTGTACACTGTCTGGTGTCTCTCTGGGCGATATCTGTACACTGACTGGTGTCTCTCAGTCCCTCTCTCTCAAGGAGATATCTGGACACTGTCTGGTGTCTCTCTGGGCGATATCTGTACACTGACTGGTGTCTCTCAGTCCCTCTCTCCCAGGGAGATATCTGTACACTGACTGGTGTCTCTCAGTCCCTCTCCCTCAGGGTGATATCTGTACACTGACTGGTGTCTCTCAGTCCCTCTCCCTCAGGGTGATATCTGTACACTGACTGGTGTCTCTCAGTCCCTCTCCCTCAGGGTGATATCTGTACACTGACTGGTGTCTCTCAGTCCCTCTCTCTCAGGGTGATATCTGTACACTGACTGGTGTCTCTCAGTCCCTCTCCCTCAGGGAGATATCTGTACACTGACTGGTGTCTCTCAGTCCCTCTCCCTCCGGGTGATATCTGTACACTGACTGGTGTCTCTCAGTCCCTCTCCCTCAGGGTGATATCTGTACACTGACTGGTGTCTCTCAGTCCCTCTCCCTCAGGGTGATATCTGTACACTGACTGGTGTCTCTCAGTCCCTCTCTCTCAGGGTGATATCTGTACACTGACTGGTGTCTCTCAGTCCCTCTCTCTCAGGGAGATATCTGTACACTGACTGGTGTCTCTCAGTCCCTCTCCCTCAGGGTGATATCTGTACACTGACTGGTGTCGCTCAGTCCCTCTCTCTCAGGGTGATATCTGTACACTGACTGGTGTCTCTCAGTCCCTCTCTCTCAGGGTGATATCTGTACACTGACTGGTGTGTCTCAGTCCCTCTCTCTCAGGGTGATATCTGTACACTGACTGGTGTCTCTCAGTCCCTCTCTCAGGGTGATATCTGTACACTGACTGGTGTCTCTCAGTCCCTCTCTCTCAGGGTGATATCTGTACACTGACTGGTGTCTCTCAGTCCCTCTCTCTCAGTGTGATATCTGTACACTGACTGGTGTCTCTCAGTCCCTCTCTCTCAGGGTGATATCTGTACACTGACTGGTGTCTCTCAGTCCCTCTCTCTCAGGGTGATATCTGTACACTGACTGGTGTCTCTCAGTCCCTCTCTCTCAGGGTGATATCTGTACCCTGACTGGTGTCTCTCAGTCCCTCTCCCTCAGGGAGATGTCTGTACACTGACTGGTGTCTCTCAGTCCCTCTCTCAGGGTGATATCTGTACACTGACTGGTGTCTCTCAGTCCCTCTCAGGGTGATATCTGTACACTGACTGGTGTCTCTCAGTCCCTCTCCCTCAGGGAGATATCTGTACACTGACTGGTGTCTCTTAGTCCCTCTCCCTCAGGGTGATATCTGTACACTGACTGGTGTCTCTCAGTCCCTCTCCCTCAGGGTGATATCTGTACACTGACTGGTGTCTCTCAGTCCCCTCTCTCTCAGGGTGATATCTGTACACTGACTGGTGTCTCTCAGTCCCTCTCTCTCAAGGAGATATCTGTACACTGTCTGGTGTCTCTCTGGGCGATATCTGTACACTGACTGGTGTCTCTCAGTCCCTCTCTCTCAGGGTGATATCTGTACACTGACTGGTGTCTCTCAGTCCCTCTCTCTCAAGGAGATATCTGTACACTGTCTGGTGTCTCTATGGGCGATATCTGTACACTGACTGGTGTCTCTCAGTCCCTCTCTCTCAGGGAGATATCTGTACACTGACTGGTGTCTCTCAGTCCCTCTCTCTCAGGGTGATATCTGTACACTGACTGGTGTCTCTCAGTCCCTCTCTCTCAGGGAGATATCTGTACACTGTCTGGTGTCTCTCTGGGCGATATCTGTACACTGACTGGTGTCTCTCAGTCCCTCTCTCTCAAGGAGATATCTGGACACTGTCTGGTGTCTCTCTGGGCGATATCTGTACACTGACTGGTGTCTCTCAGTCCCTCTCTCCCAGGGAGATATCTGTACACTGACTGGTGTCTCTCAGTCCCTCTCCCTCAGGGTGATATCTGTACACTGACTGGTGTCTCTCAGTCCCTCTCCCTCAGGGTGATATCTGTACACTGACTGGTGTCTCTCAGTCCCTCTCCCTCAGGGTGATATCTGTACACTGACTGGTGTCTCTCAGTCCCTCTCTCTCAGGGTGATATCTGTACACTGACTGGTGTCTCTCAGTCCCTCTCCCTCAGGGAGATATCTGTACACTGACTGGTGTCTCTCAGTCCCTCTCCCTCCGGGTGATATCTGTACACTGACTGGTGTCTCTCAGTCCCTCTCCCTCAGGGTGATATCTGTACACTGACTGGTGTCTCTCAGTCCCTCTCCCTCAGGGTGATATCTGTACACTGACTGGTGTCTCTCAGTCCCTCTCTCTCAGGGTGATATCTGTACACTGACTGGTGTCTCTCAGTCCCTCTCTCTCAGGGAGATATCTGTACACTGACTGGTGTCTCTCAGTCCCTCTCCCTCAGGGTGATATCTGTACACTGACTGGTGTCGCTCAGTCCCTCTCTCTCAGGGTGATATCTGTACACTGACTGGTGTCTCTCAGTCCCTCTCTCTCAGGGTGATATCTGTACACTGACTGGTGTCTCTCAGTCCCTCTCTCTCAGGGTGATATCTGTACACTGACTGGTGTCTCTCAGTCCCTCTCTCTCAGGGTGATATCTGTACACTGACTGGTGTCTCTCAGTCCCTCTCTCTCAGGGTGATATCTGTACACTGACTGGCAGACCTCCTATGGGACATTATGAACAAAATGTGACCTGGGTCGTCGGTATGACACTTGTGGAAAGTGCATTCAATGCATAAAAGATATGTCTAGTCAGTCTGCCATGGCATTGCACGCAAGGAATGAAAACCAAGTCTAGACTTCAGGTGGAGTGGAAGAGAGCAGGGGGATGTCTGAGTCCAAGTCAATCGCTGTGTTTGAGATGGGGGGAGGTGGTTGGTCATGTAAACGTGAGGGAATTTGAAGGGTAGCGCTATGGGATCAGTTGAGAGTTCAGTTGAGGAGCTAACCTCTGACAGGCACGGTGACCGGTGGCGGCCCCTGCCTCTGCGTGTCCCGCTCCCTGTGTTCCGCACGAATTCTCTCGCGCAGCAGAGCGGGCTCCTCTGCGCACGCCCCCTCGTGTTCAGCGTCTTCACTCACCGCCCTTGTGCACTCTCTGTCTGTCTCCTTTAGGAAGCTATTGTGGCATGGCTCTCGTCTCTCCAACTGGGTGAGCATTCTAAACCAGGGGCTGCGCATCGCCCCTCCGGAGGCTCCCGTCACTGGTTACATGGTAAGTGAACGTCGAAATGGGGCATCACGTCCTCTCACACTACAGTCACTATTAAAGGAGCGTCCCCTCACACTGGGACTAACTCACCACAGTCTCTATTAAAGGAGCGTCCCCTCACACTGGGACTAACTCACTACAGTCACTATCAAAGGAGTGTCCCTTCACACTGGGACTAACTCACTACAGTCACTATCAAAGGAGTGTCCCCTCACACTGGGACTAACTCACTACAGTCACTATTAAAGGAGCGTCCCCTCACACTGGGACTAACTCACTACAGTCACTATTAAAGGAGCGTCCCCTCACACTGGGACTAACTCACTACAGTCACTATCAAAGGAGTGTCCCCTCACACTGGGACTAACTCACCACAGTCACTATCAAAGGAGCGTCCCCACACACTGGGACTAACTCACCACAGTCACTATCAAAGGAGTGTCCCCTCACACTGGGACTAACTCACCACAGTCACTATTAAAGGAGTGTCCCCTCACACTGGGACTAACTCACCACAGTCACTATTAAAGGAGTGTCCCCTCACACTGGGACTAACTCACCACAGTCACTATTAAAGGAGTGTCCCCTCACACTGGGACTAACTCACCACAGTCACTATTAAAGGAGTGTCCCCTCACACTGGGACTAACTCACGACAGTCACTATTAAAGGAGCGTCCCCTCACACTGGGACTAACTCACTACAGTCACTATTAAAGGAGCGTCCCCTCACACTCGGACTAACTCACTACAGTCACAATTAAAGGAGCGTCCCCTCACACTGGGACTAACTCACTACAGTCACTATTAAAGGAGCACCCCTTCACACTGGGACTAACTCACTACAGTCACTATTAAAGGAGTGTCCCCTCACACTGGGACTAATTCACTACAGTCACTATTAAAGAAGTGTCCCCTCACACTGGGACTAACTCACTATTGTCACTATTAAAGGAGTGTCCCCTCACACTGGGACTAACTCACTACAGTCACTATTAAAGGAGCGTCCCCCTCACACTGGGACTAACTCACTACAGTCACTATCAAAGGAGCGTCCCCTCACACTGGGACTAACTCACTACAGTCACTATTAAAGGAGCGTCCCCTCACACTGGGACTAACTCACTACAGTCACTCTTAAAGGAGTGTCCCCTCACACTGGGACTAACTCACTACAGTCACTATTAAAGGAGTGTCCCCTCACACTGGGACTAACTCATTACAGTCACTATTAAAGGAGCGTCACCTCACACTGGGACTAACTCACTATTGTCACTATTAAAGGAGTGTCCCCTCACACTGGGACTAACTCACTATAGTCACTATTAAAGGAGCGTCCCCTCACACTGGGACCAACTCACTACAGTCACTATTAAAGGAGCGTCCCCTCACAGTGGGACCAACTCACTATTGTCACTATTAAAGGAGTGTCCCCTCACACTGGGACTAACTCACTACAGTCACTATTAAAGGAGCGTCACCTCACACTGGGACTAACTCACTATTGTCACTATTAAAGGAGTGTCCCCTCACACTGGGACTAACTCACTACAGTCACTATTAAAGGAGCGTCCCCTCACACTGGGACCAACTCACTACAGTCACTATTAAAGGAGCGTCCCCTCACAGTGGGACTAACTCACTATTGTCACTATCAAAGGAGCGTCCCTTCACACTGCGACTAACTCACGACAGTCACTATTAAAGGAGCGTCCCTTCACACTGCGACTAACTCACCACAGTCACTATTAAAGGAGCGTCACCTCACACTGGGACTAACTCACTACAGTCACTTTTAAAGGAGCACCCCTTCACACTGAGACTAACTCACTATTGTCACTATTAAAGGAGTGTCCCCTCACACTGGGACTAACTCACTATTGTCACTATTAAAGGAGCGTCACCTCACACTGGGACTAACTCACTACAGTCACTATTAAAGGAGCGTCCCCTCACAGTGGGACTAACTCACTATTGTCACTATCAAAGGAGCGTCCCTTCACACTGCGACTAACTCACGACAGTCACTATTAAAGGAGCGTCCCTTCACACTGCGACTAACTCACCACAGTCACTATTAAAGGAGCGTCACCTCACACTGGGACTAACTCACTACAGTCACTTTTAAAGGAGCACCCCTTCACACTGGGACTAACTCACTATTGTCACTTTTAAAGGAGCATCCCTTCACACTGGGACTAACTCACTACAGTCACTTTTAAAGGAGCATCCCTTCACACTGGGACTAACTCACTATTGTCACTATTAAAGGAGCGTCACCTGACACTGGGACTAACTCATTACAGTCACTATTATAGGAGCGTTCTTCCTCACACTGGGACTAATTCACTACAGTCACTATTAAAGGAGCGTCCCTTCACACTGGGACTAACTCACTACAGTCACTATTAAAGGAGCGTCCCCTCACACTGGGACTAACTCACGACAGTCACTATTAAAGGAGCATCCCTTCACACTGGGACTAACTCACTATTGTCACTATTAAAGGAGCGTCACCTCACACTGGGACTAACTCACTATTGTCAATATTAAAGGAGTGTCCCCTCACACTGGGACTAACTCACTACAGTCACTATTAAAGGAGCGTCCCTTCACACTGGGACTAACTCACTACAGTCACTATTAAAGGAGCGTCCCTTCACACTGGGACTAACTCACTACAGTCACTATTAAAGGAGCGTCCCCTCACACTGGGACTAACTCACTACAGTCACTATTAAAGGAGCGTCCCCTCACACTGGGACTAACTCACCACAGTCACTATTAAAGGAGCGTCCCCTCACACTGGGACTAACTCACTACAGTCACTATCAAAGGAGTGTCCCCTCACACTGGGACTAACTCACGACAGTCACTATCAAAGGAGTGTCCCCTCACACTGGGACTAACTCACTACAGTCACTATTAAAGGAGCGTCCCCTCACACTGAGACTAACTCACTGCAGTCACTATTAAAGGAGTGTCCCCTCATACTGGGACTAACTCACCACAGTCACTATTAAAGGAGCATCCCCTCACACTGGGACTAACTCACCACAGTCACTATTAAAGGAGCGTCCCCTCACACTGGGACTAACTCACCACAGTCACTATTAAAGGAGCGTCCCTTCACACTGGGACTAACTCACCACAGTCACTATTAAAGGAGAGTCCCTTCACACTGAGACTAACTCACTGCAGTCACTATTAAAGGAGCGTCCCCTCACACGAGGACTAACTCACTACAGTCACTATTAAAGGAGCGTTCACTCACACTGGGACTAACTCACCACAGTCACTATTAAAGGAGCGTCCCCTCACACTGGGACTAACTCACTACAGTCACTATTAAAGGAGCGTCCCCTCACACTGGGACTAACTCACTACAGTCACTATTAAAGGAGCGTCCCTTCACACTGGGACTAACTCACTACAGTCACTATTAAAGGAGCGTTCACTCACACTAGGACTAACTCACTATTGTCACTATTAAAGAAGCGTCCCCTCACACTGGGACTAACTCACTACAGTCACTATTAAAGGAGCGTCCCCTCACACTGGGACTAACTCACTATTGTCACTATTAAAGGAGCGTCCCCTCACACTGGGACTAGCTCACTATTGTCACTATTAAAGGAGCGTCCCCTCACACTGGGACTAACTCACTACAGTCACTATTAAAGGAGCGTCCCCTCACACTGGGACTAACTCACTACAGTCACTATTAAAGGAGCGTCCCCTCACACTGGGACTAACTCACTATCGTCACTATTAAAGGAGCGTCCCCTCACACTGGGACTAGCTCACTACAGTCACTATTAAAGGAGCGTCACCTCACACTGCGACTAGCTCACTATTGTCACTATTCAAGGAGCGTCCCCTCACACTGGGACTAACTCACCACAGTCACTATTAAAGGAGCGTCCCCTCACACTGGGACTAACTCACTACAGTCACTATTAAAGGAGCATCCCCTCACACTTGGGACTAACTCACTACAGTCACTGTTAAAGGAGCACCCCTTCACACTTGGGACTAACTCACTACAGTCACTGTTAAAGGAGCACCCCTTCACACTGGGACTGGTGCTGAGTCCCATCTCTGTTTTGTGTCAGCTAACGATCTCAAACAGTAGTGCGGCTACAATTGGTACTGAGCCCAACATGGAGCAGATAGGGCTCAGGTTCCGTTCTTCCTCCCCGCCCCATCCCAACCATCTCTCGGATGAGATGTTAAACTGAGGGTCCCGTCTGCCCTCTCAGGTGGATGAGAAAGATCCCACGGCCACTCTTGGAAGAAGAGCAGTGGGGGGAGTTCTCCCCGGTGTCCTGGGGCCGATATTTATCCCTCAACCAACATCACTAAAAAAAACCAGATCATCTGGTCATTATCACATTGCTGTTCGTGGGATCTTGCTGTGCGCAAATTGGCTGCCGTTTTTCTTACAACAGTGACTGCACTTTTAAAGTCTTTCATTGGCTGTAAAGCGCTTTGGGACGTCCTGAGGTTGTGAAAGGCGCCGAGTAAATACCGCTCCTTTCTACGTTTAATATTGATTATTACTATCGGGTCCTGTACTATCTCTACAATCCTGTGTCAGTCGTACAGTTCTCTCTCCTTTCTTTCCCCCCCCTCCCCCCGTTCCCCTCACAGTTTGGGAAAGGAATATACTTTGCAGACATGTCCTCAAAGAGTGCCAATTACTGCTTCGCAACCCGGGAACAGAATGTAGGACTCCTGCTGCTGTGTGAGGTAAGGGTTTTTTTTTATTATTCGTTCGTGGGATGTGGGCGTCGCTGGCAAGGCCGGCATTTATTGCCCATCCCTAATTGCCCCTCGAGAAGGTGGTGGTGAGCCGCCTTCTTGAACCGCTGCAGTCCGTGTGGTGAAGGTTCTCCCACAGTGCTGTTAGGAAGGGAGTTCCAGGATTTTGACCCAGCGACGATGAAGGAACGGCCAATATATTTCCAAGTCGGGATGGTGTGTGACTCGGAGGGGAACGTGCAGGTGGTGTTGTTCCCATGTGCCTGCTGCTCTTGTCCTTCTAGGTGGTAGAGGTCGCGGGTTTGGGAGGTGCTGTCGAAGAAGCCTTGGCGAGTTGCTGCAGTGCATCCTGTGGATGGTACACACTGCAGCCACGGTGCGCCGGTGGTGAAGGGAGTGAATGTTTCGGGTGGTGGATGGGGTGCCAATCAAGCGGGCTGCTTTGTCCTGGATGGTGTCGAGCTTCTTGAGTGTTGTTGGAGCTGCATTCATCCAGGCAAGTGGAGAGTATTCCATCACACTCCTGACTTGTGCCTTGTAGATGGTGGAAAGGCTTTGGGGAGCCAGGATGTGAGTCACTCGCTGCAGAATTCCCAGCCTCTGACCTGCTCTTGTAGCCACAGTATTTATGTGGCTGGTCCAGTTAAGTTTCTGGTCAATGGTGACCCCCAGGATGTTGATGGTCGGGAATTCGGCGATGGTAATGCCGTTGAATGTCAAGGGGAGGTGGTTAGACTCTCTCTTGTTGGAGATGGTCATTGCCTGGCACTTGTCTGGCACGAATGTTACTTGCCACTTATCAGCCCAAGCCTGGATGTTGTCCAGGTCTTGCTGCATGCGGGCACGGACTGCTTCATTATCTGAGGGGTTGCGAATGGAACTGAACACTGTGCAATCATCAGCGAACATCCCCATTTCTGACCTTATGATGGAGGGAAGGTCATTGATGAAGCAGCTGAAGATGGTTGGGCCAAGGACACTAGGTGTCAGGGATCACAAAACCACTTCATTAAACCCCTCCGAACCCCTCGATTAGATTCCAGTCTGTAACTCACTCCCGGGTATCTGTTATTCTGTATATAAACCCCCCCAAACCCCTCGATTAGATTCCAGTCTGTAACTCACTCCCGGGTATCTGTTATTCTATATATAAACCCCCCCGAACCCCTCGATTAGATTCCAGCCTGTAACCCACTCCCAGGTATCTGTTATTCTACATATAAACCCCCCGAACCCCTCGATTAGATTCCAGTCTGTAACTCACTCCCGGGTATCTGTTATTCTACATATAAACCCCCCGAACCCCTCGATTAGATTCCAGCCTGTAACTCTCTCCCGGGTATCTGTTATTCTATATATAAACCCCCCCGAACCCCTCGATTAGATTCCAGCCTGTAACCCACTCCCGGGTATCTGTTATTCTACATATAAACCCCCCGAACCCCTCGATTAGATTCCAGTCTGTAACTCACTCCCGGGTATCTGTTATTCTATATATCAACCCCCCCGAACCCCTCGATTAGATTCCAGCCTGTAACCCACTCCCGGGTATCTGTTATTCTACATATAAACCCCCCGAACCCCTCGATTAGATTCCAGCCTGTAACTCTCTCCCGGGTATCTGTTATTCTATATATAAACCCCCCCGAACCCCTCGATTAGATTCCAGCCTGTAACCCACTCCCGGGTATCTGTTATTCTACATATAAACCCCCCGAACCCCTCGATTAGATTCCAGTCTGTAACTCACTCCCGGGTATCTGTTATTCTATATATAAACCCCCCCGAACCCCTCGATTAGATTCCAGCCTGTAACCCACTCCCGGGTATCTGTTATTCTATATATAAACCCCCCGAACCCCTCGATTAGATTCCAGCCTGTAACTCTCTCCCGGGTATCTGTTATTCTATATATAAACCCCCCCGAACCCCTCGATTAGATTCCAGCCTGTAACTCACTCCCGGGTATCTGTTATTCTATATATAAACCCCCCCGAACCCCTCGATTAGATTCCAGTCTGTAACTCACTCCCGGGTATCTGTTATTCTATATATAAACCCCCCCGAACCCCTCGATTAGATTCCAGCCTGTAACTCTCTCCCGGGTATCTGTTATTCTATATATAAACCCCCCCGAACCCCTCGATTAGATTCCAGCCTGTAACTCACTCCCGGGTATCTGTTATTCTATATATAAACCCCCCCGAACCCCTCGATTAGATTCCAGTCTGTAACTCACTCCCGGGTATCTGTTATTCTATATATAAACCCCCCCGAACCCCTCGATTAGATTCCAGTCTGTAACTCACTCCCTGGTATCTGTTATTCTTTCTATAAACCCCCCGAACCCCTCGATTAGATTCCAGCCTGAAACTCACCCCCGGGTATCTGTTATTCTATATATAAACCCCCCGAACCCCTCGATTAGATTCCAGTCTGTAACTCACTCCCGGGTATCTGTTATTCTATATATAAACCCCCCGAACCCCTCGATTAGATTCCAGCCTGTAACTCACTCCCGGGTATCTGTTATTCTATATATAAACCCCCCGAACCCCTCGATTAGATTCCAGCCTGTAACTCTCTCCCGGGTATCTGTTATTCTGTATATAAACCCCCCCGATGAGGCTCCAGCCCTCCGTTAACTTCTCGTCTCCTCTTCCTTGCGCCTCAGGTGGCTCTCGGTGACTGTAACAAGCTGCTGGTTGCCGACTATGAAGCTGACAAGCTGCCCCCGGGGAAGGACAGCACCATGGGCCTGGGGAGGATCGCTCCGGATCCAAACACTGAGGTTAACCTGTGAGTATCGCCGGTGCCGGCCGCCTGGCCTCACCTCTCCCCAACGGGGCGAGCCTGAGCTGCACTCTAACCTTGCTGTCTCCCGCAGCCGCCTCTACTCCCATCGTTAAACCGAGGGCCCCGCCTGCCCCTCTCGGGCGAACGTTAAAGATCCCACGGCCACTATTGGAAGAAGAGCTCTCCCCGGTGTCCTGGGGCCGATATTTATCCCTCAACCAACATCACTTTTATAAAAAAAATGAAACAGATGATCTGGTCACTTTTCACACTGCTGTTAGTGGGATCTTGCTGAGCTCAAATTGGCTGCCAGGTTTCCCTAAGTGACTACACTTCGGGGGAAAAAAAAAGTCCTTCTTTGGCTGTGAAGGGTTTTGGGATGTCCTGATATGGTGAAAGGCTCTGTGCAGAAATGGCGGTTCTTTCTTTACTGCGCTCCTGGTCGACCCCTGGCGCACGTCCCTCAGTGACCCCGCTCCCGAGTGAGGGCGGCCAACGCCGCTCGGTGCCTCAACGCGCCTGTGGACTGTGTAAATCGGAGGGGTAAGGGGTCTAAAGGGCCCGTCGACGGCAGGGGCCTTTCAGATTACAGTGGGTGGGTGTTCCGTCAAGGCTGCGCGTTGGAACCGTCAAACGTCCTGCCGTTGACACTAGCGGGCGGACGCCTCTCCCGCTCGGCCGTCTTAGCGGAGGCGTAACCCCGTCGGAGGTACGGCCGGCCGGCATTAAACTGGCCGACAAGGGGAGGTCTCACGAATACGGGAAGCATTTGCGCCTTCTGTCCCTGCCGATGGTCTCATTCCAACTCTGGGTCAGCCGGGCTCAGTCGATCTCCCCCCCCTTTCTGTCAGACGGTCGTGGGCTCGAGCCCCATAATCTAGGGCCGACACTTTTGCCCCACGATACGGGACAGTCTCGGTGATGGAACAGTTTTTTTTATTCGTTCACGGGGTGTGGGCGTCGCTGGCGAGGCCGGCATTTATTGCCCGTCCCTAGTCGCCCCTTGAGAAGGTGGTGGTGAGCCGCCTTCTTGAACCGCTGCAGTCCGTGTGGTGAAGATTCTCCCACAGTGCTGTTAGGAAGGGAGTTCCAGGATTTTGACCCAGCGACGATGAAGGAACGGCCGATATATTTCCAAGTCGGGATGGCGTGTGACTCGGAGGGGAACGTGCAGGTGGTGTTGTCCCCATGTGCCTGCTGCCCTGGTCCTTCTAGGTGGTAGAGGTCGCGGGTTTGGGACGATGGCTTCGGTCTTCCCAATATTTAGTTGGAGGAAATTCCTGCTCATCCAGTACCGGATGTCGGACAAGCAGTGTGACAAATCAGAGAGAGCGGAGGGGGTCGAGGGCGTCGGTGGTGAGGTAGAGCTGGGTGTCGTCAGCGGACATGTGGAACCTGACGTGTTTTCGGATGATGTCGCCGAGGGGCAGCAGGTCGACGAGAAATAGGAGGGGGCCAGGGGTAGATCCCTGGGGGACTCCAGAGGCAACGGTGCGGGAGAGGGAGGAGAAGCCATTGCAGGCGATTCTCTGACTGCGACTGGACAGAAAAGAACAGAACCAGGCGAGGGCAGTCCCACCCAGCCGGACAATGCTGTGATACGGTGCAGTCTCAGTAACAACGAGGCTTTTTAATTTTCTTTGCAAGCTTTGCTGTTAATAAATTGTCTGCTTGATTTTGCTGTTTGGAATTCCTGACTCCTGTTTTTATAACGTGGTCTCTCTCTCTCTCTCTCTCTCTCTCTCTCTCTCAGTAACGGTGCTCTCGTTCCGATAGGCCCGGGGAAGGAGACGGGAGTGGAGAATCCCAGCGGCTACACCCTTAATTACAACGAGTACATCGTTTACAGCCCAAAGCAGGTCCACATGAAGTACCTGCTCAAGGTCCAGTTCGACCACGTCTCGCTGTGGTGAGCGTCCAAGGCCCCGGGACAGGCGCCAGTGCGGTCTCCCGGAGCGAACCCGCTGCTCAGACACCGATATCGCAAGTAAACACGGCCGCGAGTGCGACCTCTGAACCTGCAGGGTCACGCGCGCGCGCGTGTAACTCATGAACTTCTAAAGATCCTATTGGGAAAAGACCGGGGTGGTGGGGCGGAGAAGGGAGTTCTCCCACGGTGAGAGGGACCTGTATAAATGCAAATGTTTCTTTAATGACGTGTAACTGACCCCTTGCGCTCTGGCGACCCCCTGTACGTGGGTAGTCTCGAGCGACCGGGATATCCAGCTACCAACCCGGCCTGTCCCTTTCTAAGGCCACTGCTCCAAAGGGACGAATCGAGTTGGGGGCAGCGGCGCCGTCAGGCGTCGAGGCCGGTCAGAGGCGGCTGGAGCCGCGTGCAATGTTTCAGGCTGCGGCTCACGCCGACTGGCTCAGCGCGCGCCAGCCACACGACGACTGACGGGCACAGGCTGAGCACAGGAATTTCATGTGCGGAGCTAGCAGCTTCCCCACTGGCGTCGCTCACGGTGAGGAAGGGGGTGTTCTGCATAATGTGTGACAGAGCAAGACTGACCAGACATAAGCGAGACACTTAACAGAGAATGCAAGTGATTCGCCAGGCTATTATGTTCAGGTCGAAGTTAATAATACAGGGGTTGAAAGAAGTAAATGAAGCTTCAGATTGTATGGTTGGTGTAATATGGGACAATTTCTGTACATGTTTTATATTCAGCTTTGTTGCAATTCTTGCGCAAAATTATAATCCTCGGAATTTCATTTAATAAGTGTCAACAATTTTTTTAAACTATGCATTCTCTTTGTGTGTGTGAATAGTGTGTACCGTCCAATGGGAGTGTGAGTAATGTGTACCGTCCAATGGGTGTGTGAGTAGAGTGTGAACTGTCCAATGGGTGTGTGAGTACAGTGTGAACTGTCCAATGGGTGTGTGAGGAGAGAGAGTGTGTGTGTCCAATGGGTGTGTGAGTAGAGAGTGTGTGTCCAATGGGTGTGTGAGTAGTGTGTACCGTCCAATGGGTGTGTGAGTAGAGAGTGTGAACTGTCCAATGGGTGTGTGTGTCCAATGGGTGTGTGAGGAGAGAGTGTGTGTGTCCAATGGGTGTGTGAGGAGAGAGTGTGTGTGTCCAATGGGTGTGTGAGGAGAGAGAGTGTGTGTGTCCAATGGGTGTGTGAGTAGAGAGTGTGTGTCCAATGGGTGTGTGAGTAATGTGTACCGTCCAATGGGTGTGTGAGTAGAGAGTGTGAACTGTCCAATGGGTGTGTGAGGAGAGAGAGTGTGTGTGTCCAATGGGTGTGTGAGGAGAGAGAGTGTGTGTGTCCAATGGGTGTGTGAGGAGAGAGAGTGTGTGTGTCCAATGGGTGTGTGAGGAGAGAGTGTGTGTGTCCAATGGGTGTGTGAGGAGAGAGTGTGTGTGTCCAATGGGTGTGTGAGTAGAGAGTGCGTGTGTCCAATGGGTGTGTGAGGAGAGAGTGTGAACTGTCCAATGGGTGTGTGAGGAGAGAGTGTGAACTGTCCAATGGGTGTGTGAGGAGAGAGTGTGAACTGTCCAATGGGTGTGTGAGGAGAGAGAGTGTGTGTGTCCAATGGGTGTGTGAGGAGAGAGAGTGTGTCCAATGGGTGTGTGAGGAGAGAGAGTGTGTGTGTCCAATGGGTGTGTGAGGAGAGAGAGTGTGTCCAATGGGTGTGTGAGGAGAGAGAGTGTGTGTGTCCAATGGGTGTGTGAGGAGAGAGTGTGTGTGTGTCCAATGGGTGTGTGAGGAGAGAGAGTGTGTGTGTCCAATGGGTGTGTGAGGAGAGAGTGTGAACTGTCCAATGGGTGTGTGAGGAGAGAGAGTGTGTGTGTCCAATGGGTGTGTGAGGAGAGAGTGTGAACTGTCCAATGGGTGTGTGAGGAGAGAGTGTGTCCAATGGGTGTGTGAGTGGAGAGTGTGAACTGTCCAATGGGTGTGTGAGTAGAGAGTGTGTCCAATGGGTGTGTGAGGAGAGAGTGTGTCCAATGGGTGTGTGAGGAGGGAGTGTGTCCAATGGGTGTGTGAGTAGAGAGTGTGTCCAATGGGTGTGTGAGGAGAGAGTGTGTCCAATGGGTGTGTGAGTAGAGAGTGTGTCCAATGGGTGTGTGAGGAGAGAGTGTGTCCAATGGGTGTGTGAGGAGAGAGTGTGTCCAATGGGTGTGTGAGGAGGGAGTGTGTCCAATGGGTGCCTATCTCTCTGGAACGTGAGTGTGGACGTCGAGTGTGAACAGCTTGTGCTCTGAGTTGTGATGCAGAATGTCCTGCTCACACTCACCGTCAGGCCTCTTGACTGAGGTATCTGAGAGGTGACCGGGACACGTACCCCAGGGGGAGGGGGAGAGGTGTCCGGGACACGTACCCCAGGGGGAGGGGTGACCGGGACACGTACCCCAGGGGGAGAGGTGTCCGGGACACGTACCCCAGGGGGAGGGGTGACCGGGACACGTTCCCCAGGGGGAGGGGGGAGAGGTGTCCGGGACACGTACCCCAGGGGGAGGGGGGAGAGGTGTCCGGGACACGTACCCCAGGGGGAGGGGGGAGAGGTGTCCGGGACACGTACCCCAGGGGGAGGGGGGAGAGGTGACCGGGACACGTACCCCAGGGGGAGGGGTGACCGGGACACGTACCCCAGGGGGAGGGGTGACCGGGACACGTACCCCAGGGGGAGGGGGAGGGGTGTCCGGGACACGTACCCCAGGGGGAGGGGGAGGGGTGTCCGGGACACGTACCCCAGGGGGATGGGGGGAGGGGTGTCCGGGACACGTACCCCAGGGGGAGGGGGAGGGGTGTCCGGGACACGTACCCCAGGGGGATGGGGGGAGGGGTGTCCGGGACACGTACCCCAGGGGGATGGGGGAGGGGTGTCCGGGACACGTACCCCAGGGGGAGGGGGAGGGGTGTCCGGGACACGTACCCCAGGGGGAGGGGGGGAGGGGTGTCCGGGACACGTACCCCAGGGGGAGGGGGAGGGGTGTCTGGGACACGTACCCCACGGGGAGGGGTGTCCGGGACACGTACCCCAGGGGGAGGGGTGTCCGGGACACGTACCCCAGGGGGAGGGGTGTCCGGGACACGTACCCCAGGGGGAGGGGTGTCCGGGACACGTACCCCAGGGGGAGGGGTGTCCGGGACACGTACCCCAGGGGGAGGGGTGTCCGGGACACGTACCCCAGGGGGAGGGGTGTCCGGGACACGTACCCCAGGGGGAGGGGTGTCCGGGACACGTACCCCAGGGGGAGGGGTGTCCGGGACACGTACCCCACGGGGAGGGGTGTCCGGGACACGTACCCCAGGGGGAGGGGTGTCCGGGACACGTACCCCAGGGGGAGGGGTGTCCGGGACACGTACCCCAGGGGGAGGGGTGTCCGGGACACGTACCCCAGGGGGAGGGGTGTCCGGGACACGTACCCCAGGGGGAGTGGTGACCGGGACACGTACCCTAGGGGGAGGGGTGACCGGGACACGTACCCCAGGGGGAGGGGTGTCCGGGACACGTACCCCAGGGGGAGGGGTGACCGGGACACGTACCCCAGGGGGAGGGGTGACCGGGACACGTACCCCAGGGGGAGGGGGAGGGGGAGGGGGTGTCCGGGACACGTACCCCAGGGGGAGGGCAGGGGTGTCCGGGACACGTACCCCAGGGGGAGGGCAGGGGTGTCCGGGACACGTACCCCAGGGGGAGGGTGAGGGGTGTCCGGGACACGTACCCCAGGGGGAGGGTGAGGGGTGTCCGGGACACGTACCCCAGGGGGAGGGTGAGGGGTGTCCGGGACACGTACCCCAGGGGGAGGGTGAGGGGTGTCCGGGACACGTACCCCAGGGGGAGGGTGAGGGGTGTCCGGGACACGTACCCCAGGGGGAGGGTGAGGGGTGTCCGGGACACGTACCCCAGGGGGAGGGTGAGGGGTGTCCGGGACACGTACCCCAGGGGGAGGGTGAGGGGTGTCCGGGACACGTACCCCATGGGGAGGGTGAGGGGTGTCCGGGACATGTACCCCAGGGGGAGGGGGAGGGGTGTCTGGGACACGTACCCCAGTGGGATGGGGGGAGGGGTGTCGAGGGGCCGATTGGCCTACTCCTGCTCCAATTTCTTATGTTCTTATGTACCCCAGGGGGAGGGCGAGAGGTGTCCGGGACACGTACCCCAGGGGGAGGGTGAGGGGTGTCCGGGACACGTACCCCAGGGGGAGGGTGAGGGGTGTCTGGGACACGTACCCCAGGGGGAGGGTGAGGGGTGTCCGGGACACGTACCCCGGGGGAGGGTGAGGGGTGTCCGGGACACGTACCCCAGGGGGAGGGTGAGGGGTGTCCGGGACACGTACCCCAGGGGGAGGGTGAGGGGTGTCCGGGACACGTACCCCAGGGGGAGGGTGAGGGGTGTCCGGGACACGTACCCCAGGGGGAGGGGGAGGGGTGTCCGGGACACGTACCCCAGGGGGATGGGGGGAGGGGTGTCCGGGACACGTACCCCAGGGGGAGGATGAGAGGTGTCCGGGACACGTACCCCAGGGGGAGGGTGAGGGGTGTCCGGGACACGTACCCCAGGGGGAGGGGGAGTGGTGTCCGGGACACGTACCCCAGGGGGAGGGGGTGCGGGTCTCCAGCGTGTGAGAGGGGGGTTCCCTCGCTTTCAAATAAATCCTTTTCCCCTGTCTGTTTCAGTTATACAAAATACTTTAATATTTTTATTACGAGGGGGCGAGCAAAGTCATCGGAAATTCCCGAAACAGGGAAGGGAGAGACCTGGGAATTAAAAATGGAGCGTGAGGCACGGCCGCAGAGCAGCGTGAAACGGAATCCGAGGGGGAAGGGTTTTCCGTCTTGCAGGTTACGGAGAATCTGTGACTCCCTCGGGAGGGAGGGAGGGAGGGGAGAGAGAGAGAGAATACCATCGGCTTCCCGATTCTCCCCTTCCTCCCGAGCGAGAGACAATACCGCCGGCCGCCCGCCCGAAAACGTTGGGACGGTGGATGATGCCTGTCGTCAGTGCTTTGTTTCACGGTAGCTCCTGCGATGGGACTGCTCCCCTCCCTGCAAATCCCTCCATTCAGAGATGCCTCTTCTCCCCATTCGGCTCTCCTCCTGCCTGCCGCCCCCGCCCAGCTCCCCCCCCCCCCTCTCCCACCCGGCTACTGCCGGCTACCACCAAGGATCATCAGGAGGTACAGGAAGATGTTGATGATGTCGAGGTACAGGATGAGAGCGCCAAAGACGTACTCCTCGGGGGTCAGGCTGAAGCGATGGCGGCCCAGGATCAGCTGGGTGTCGGCGGCCAGGAACTGCAAAGAGAGGAAGACGCAGAGAAACGTTAAGGCAGGTCTGTATCTAACCCCGTGCTGTACCTGCCCTGGGAGTGTTTGACGGGACAGTGTAGAGGGAGCTTTACTCTGTATCTAACCCGTGCTGTACCTGCCCTGGGAGTGTTTGACGGGACAGTGTAGAGGGAGCTTTACTCTGTATCTAACCCTGTACCTGCCCTGGGAGTGTTTGACGGGACAGTGTAGAGGGAGCTTTACTCTGTATCTAACCCGTGCTGTACCTGCCCTGGGAGTGTTTGACGGGACAGTGTAGAGGGAGCTTTACTCTGTATCTAACCCTGTACCTGCCCTGGGAGTGTTTGACGGGACAGTGGAGAGAGAGCTTTACTCTGTATCTAACCTGTGCTGTACCTGCCCTGGGAGTGTTTGATGGGACAGTGTAGAGGGAGCTTTACTCTGTGTCTAACCCCGTGCTGTACCTGCCCTGGGAGTGTTTGACGGGACAGTGTAGAGGGAGCTTTACTCTGTATCTAACCCCGTGCTGTACCTGCCCTGGGAGTGTTTGATGGGACAGTGTAGAGGGAGCTTTACTCTGTGTCCAACCCCGTGCTGTACCTGCCCTGGGAGTGTTTGACGGGACAGTGTAGAGGGAGCTTTACTCTGTATCTAACCCTGTACCTGCCCTGGGAGTGTTTGATGGGACAGTGTAGAGGGAGCTTTACTCTGTATCTAACCCCGTACCTGCCCTGGGAGTGTTTGATGGGACAGTGTAGAGGGAGCTTTACTCTGTATCTAACCCCGTACCTGCCCTGAGAGTGTTTGATGGGACAGTGGAGAGGGAGCTTTACTCTGTATCTAACCCCGTACCTGCCCTGGGAGTGTTTGATGGGACAGTGTAGAGGGAGCTTTACTCTGTATCTAACCCCGTACCTGCCCTGGGAGTGTTTGATGGGACAGTGTAGAGGGAGCTTTACTCTGTATCTAACCCCGTCCCTGCCCTGAGAGTGTTTGATGGGACAGTGTAGAGGGAGCTTTACTCTGTATCTAACCCTGTACCTGCCCTGGGAGTGTTTGATGGGACAGTGTAGAGGGAGCTTTACTCTGTATCTAACCCTGTACCTGCCCTGGGAGTGTTTGATGGGACAGTGTAGAGGGAGCTTTACTCCGTATCTAACCCGTGCTGTACCTGCCCTGGGAGTGTTTGACGGGACAGTGTAGAGGGAGCTTTACTCTGTATCTAACCCTGTACCTGCCCTGGGAGTGTTTGATGGGACAGTGTAGAGGGAGCTTTACTCTGTATCTAACCCTGTACCTGCCCTGGGAGTGTTTGATGGGACAGTGTAGAGGGAGCTTTACTCCGTATCTAACCCGTGCTGTACCTGCCCTGGGAGTGTTTGACGGGACAGTGTAGAGGGAGCTTTACTCTGTATCTAACCCTGTACCTGCCCTGGGAGTGTTTGATGGGACAGTGTAGAGGGAGCTTTACTCCGTATCTAACCCGTGCTGTACCTGCCCTGGGAGTGTTTGATGGGACAGTGTAGAGGGAGCTTTACTCTGTATCTAACCCTGTACCTGCCCTGGGAGTGTTTGATGGGACAGTGTAGAGGGAGCTTTACTCTGTATCTAACCCTGTACCTGTCCTGGGAGTGTTTGATGGGACAGTGTAGAGGGAGCTTTACTCTGTATCTAACCCTGTACCTGCCCCAGGAGTGTTTGATGGGACAGTGTCGAGGGAGCTTTACTCTGTATCTAACCCTGTACCTGCCCTGGGAGTGTTTGATGGGACAGTGTAGAGGGAGCTTTACTCTGTATCTAACCCTGTACCTGCCCTGGGAGTGTTTGATGGGACAGTGTAGAGGGAGCTTTACTCTGTATCTAACCCTGTACCTGCCCTGGGAGTGTTTGATGGGACAGTGTAGAGGGAGCTTTACTCTGTATCTAACCCTGTACCTGCCCTGGGAGTGTTTGACGGGACAGTGTAGAGGGAGCTTTACTCTGTATCTAACCCTGTACCTGCCCTGGGAGTGTTTGATGGGACAGTGTAGAGGGAGCTTTACTCTGTATCTAACCCTGTACCTGCCCTGGGAGTGTTTGATGGGACAGTGTAGAGGGAGCTTTACTCTGTATCTAACCCTGTACCTGCCCCAGGAGTGTTTGATGGGACAGTGTAGAGGGAGCTTTACTCTGTATCTAACCCTGTACCTGCCCTGGGAGTGTTTGACGGGACAGTGTAGAGGGAGCTTTACTCTGTATCTAACCCTGTACCTGCCCCAGGAGTGTTTGATGGGACAGTGTAGAGGGAGCTTTACTCTGTATCTAACCCTGTACCTGCCCTGGGAGTGTTTGACGGGACAGTGTAGAGGGAGCTTTACTCTGTATCTAACCCTGTACCTGCCCCAGGAGTGTTTGATGGGACAGTGTAGAGGGAGCTTTACTCTGTATCTAACCCTGTACCTGCCCTGGGAGTGTTTGATGGGACAGTGTAGAGGGAGCTTTACTCTGTATCTAACCCTGCACCTGCCCTGGGAGTGTTTGATGGGACAGTGTAGAGGGAGCTTTACTCTGTATCTAACCCTGTACCTGCCCTGGGAGTGTTTGATGGGACAGTGTAGAGGGAGCTTCACTCTGTATCTAACCCTGTACCTGCCCTGGGAGTGTTTGACGGGACAGTGTAGAGGGAGCTTTACTCTGTATCTAACCCTGTACCTGTCCTGGGAGTGTTTGACGGGACAGTGTAGAGGGAGCTTTACTCTGTATCTAACCCTGTACCTGCCCTGGGAGTGTTTGACGGGACAGTGTAGAGGGAGCTTCACTCTGTATCTAACCCTGTACCTGCCCTGGGAGTGTTAGACGGGACGGTGTAGAGTGAGCTTTACTCTGTATCTAACTGTGTGACCCGATCCTCCCCCACCCAACCTCCTCACATTTCCCAGCAGGAGTCACTCAATGGTGATGAGGAATTTGCTGATTATTCCCCCCCCCCCCCAACCCAGGGGGCGGTGAGGCCCTTATTGTAACCCCCCCGCCCCCTGGCCTGGCGTCCAACTGGGGATTTCCCTGCTCTTGGGTGGCTCAGTCCCGCACTCACCCACTGGTCCATCACGGGAGTTTCTGCCTTCTACATCTCTTCCGCAGACTGGGGCGGTGAGAGCAGGATGGGGAGAGAGAGAGGGTGGGCGTACTTACAACGGAGAAGAGCAGGGCTCCGAGGACGGAGAGAGAGGGTGGGCGTACTTACAACGGAGAAGAGCAGGGCTCCGAGGACGGAGAGAGAGAGGGTGGGCGTACTTACGACGGAGAAGAGCAGGGCTCCGAGGACGGAGAGAGAGGGTGGGCGTACTTACAACGGAGAAGAGCAGGGCTCCGAGGACGGAGAGAGAGAGGGTGGGCGTACTTACGACGGAGAAGAGCAGGGCTCCGAGGATGAGGAGAGAGAGAGGGTGGGCGTACTTACGACGGAGAAGAGCAGGGCTCCGAGGACGGAGAGAGAGAGGGTGGGCGTACTTACAACGGAGAAGAGCAGGGCTCCGAGGATGAGGAGAGAGAGAGGGTTGGGCGTACTTACGACGGAGAAGAGCAGGGCTCCGAGGACGGAGAGAGAGAGGGTGGGCGTACTTACGACGGAGAAGAGCAGGGCTCCGAGGATGAGGAGAGAGAGAGGGTTGGGCGTACTTACGACGGAGAAGAGCAGAGCTCCGAGGACGGAGAGAGAGAGGGTGGGCGTACTTACAACGGAGAAGAGCAGGGCTCCGAGGACGGAGAGAGAGAGGGTGGGCGTACTTACGACGGAGAAGAGCAGGGCTCCGAGGACGGAGAGAGAGGGTGGGCGTACTTACGACGGAGAAGAGCAGGGCTCCGAGGACGGAGAGAGAGAGAGGGTTGGGCGTACTTACAACGGAGAAGAGCAGGGCTCCGAGGACGGAGAGAGAGGGTGGGCGTACTTACGACGGAGAAGAGCAGGGCTCCGAGGACGGAGAGAGAGAGGGTGGGCGTACTTACGACAGAGAAGAGCAGGGCTCCAAGGACGGAGAGAGAGAGGGTGGGCGTACTTACGACGGAGAAGAGCAGGGCTCCGAGGACGGAGAGAGAGAGGGTGGGCGTACTTACGACGGAGAAGAGCAGGGCTCCGAGGATGAGGAGAGAGAGAGGGTTGGGCGTACTTACAACGGAGAAGAGCAGGGCTCCGAGGACGGAGAGAGAGAGGGTGGGCGTACTTACAACGGAGAAGAGCAGGGCTCCGAGGACGGAGAGAGAGATGGTGGGCGTACTCACGACGGAGAAAAGCAGGGCTCCGAGGATGAGGAGAGAGAGAGGGTGGGCGTACTTACGACGGAGAAGAGCAGGGCTCCGAGGACGGAGAGAGAGGGTGGGCGTACTTACGACGGAGAAGAGCAGGGCTCCGAGGACGGAGAGAGAGAGGGTGGGCGTACTTACGACGGAGAAGAGCAGGGCTCCGAGGACGGAGAGAGAGAGGGTGGGCGTACTTACGACAGAGAAGAGCAGGGCTCCGAGGATGAGGAGAGAGAGAGGGTGGGCGTACTTACGACGGAGAAGAGCAGGGCTCCGAGGACGGAGAGAGAGAGGGTGGGCGTACTTACAACGGAGAAGAGCAGGGCTCCGAGGACGGAGAGAGAGAGGGTGGGCGTACTTACGACGGAGAAGAGCAGGGCTCCGAGGACGGAGAGAGAGAGGGTGGGCGTACTTACGACGGAGAAGAGCAGGGCTCCGAGGATGAGGAGAGAGAGAGGGTGGGCGTACTTACGACGGAGAAGAGCAGGGCTCCGAGGACGGAGAGAGAGAGGGTGGGCGTACTTACGACGGAGAAGAGCAGGGCTCCGAGGATGAGGAGAGGGTGGGCGTACTTACAACGGAGAAGAGCAGGGCTCCGAGGACGGAGAGAGAGAGGGTGGGCGTACTTACAACGGAGAAGAACAGGACTCCGAGGACGGAGAGAGAGAGGGTGGGCGTACTTACGACGGAGAAGAGCAGGGCTCCGAGGATGAGGAGAGAGAGAGGGTTGGGCGTACTTACAACGGAGAAGAGCAGGGCTCCGAGGACGGAGAGAGAGAGGGTGGGCGTACTTAGGACGGAGAAGAGCAGGGCTCCGAGGACGGAGAGAGAGGGTGGGCGTACTTACAACGGAGAAGAGCAGGGCTCCGAGGATGAGGAGAGAGAGGGTTGGGCGTACTTACAACGGAGAAGAGCAGGGCTCCGAGGACGGAGAGAGAGAGGGTGGGCGTACTTACGACGGAGAAGAGCAGGGCTCCGAGGATGAGGAGAGAGAGAGGGTTGGGCGTACTTACAACGGAGAAGAGCAGGGCTCCGAGGACGGAGAGAGAGAGGGTGGGCGTACTTACGACGGAGAAGAGCAGGGCTCCGAGGACGGAGAGAGAGAGGGTGGGCGTACTTACGACGGAGAAGAGCAGGGCTCCGAGGACGGAGAGAGAGAGGGTGGGCGTACTTACGACGGAGAAGAGCAGGGCTCCGAGGATGAGGAGAGAGAGAGGGTGGGCGTACTTACGACAGAGAAGAGCAGGGCTCCGAGGACGGAGAGAGAGAGGGTGGGCGTACTTACGACGGAGAAGAGCAGGGCTCCGAGGATGAGGAGAGAGAGGGTTGGGCGTACTTACGACGGAGAAGACCAGGGCTCCGAGGACGGAGAGAGAGAGGGTGGGCGTACTTACGACAGAGAAGAGCAGGGCTCCGAGGACGGAGAGAGAGAGGGTGGGCGTACTTACGACAGAGAAGAGCAGGGCTCCGAGGACGGAGAGAGAGAGGGTGGGCGTACTTACGACAGAGAAGAGCAGGGCTCCGAGGATGAGGAGAGAGAGAGAGGGTGGGCGTACTTACGACGGAGAAGAGCAGGGCTCCGAGGACGGAGAGAGAGAGGGTGGGCGTACTTACGACAGAGAAGAGCAGGGCTCCGAGGACGGAGAGAGAGAGGGTGGGCGTACTTACGATGGAGAAGAGCAGGGCTCCGAGGACGGAGAGAGAGAGGGTGGGCGTACTTACGACGGAGAAGAGCAGGGCTCCGAGGATGGAGAGAGAGGGTGGGCGTACTTACGACGGAGAAGAGCAGGGCTCCGAGGGAACCGTAGACGATCTGCAGAATGTGGTTGTAGAAGAAGATGCAGAAAAAGCCAAACATGATGAGAACGGTGGAGAGGACCAGGAGGAAGCCGTAACAGTACGTGAAATCCAGCCGGGTCTGGGGGGAGAGAGAGAGAGTGGGGGTGAGGGTCATGTGAGACGTCACCCAGCAGAAGTGATGTACAATCCTCTCTCAGACACAGACACACACACACACACACAACGCAGACGGACACACACACACACACCCGCACACGGGGACACATGCACGCCCCTCAATGGAGAACGAGTCCCAGAGAGTGACTGAGAGCAGCCATTGCCCTCAATGGAGGACGAGTCCCCGGAGAGAGTGACTGAGAACAGCCATTACCCCCAATAGAGGACGAGTCCCCGGAGAGTGACTGAGAGCAGCCGTTACCCTCAATGGAGGACGAGTCCCCGGAGAGTGACTGAGAACAGCCGTTACCCTCAATGGAGGATGAGTCCCCGGAGAAGAGTGACTGAGAGCAGCCATTACCCTCAATGGAGGACGAGTCCCCAGAGAGTGACTGAGAACAGCCATTACCCCCAATAGAGGACGAGTCCCCGGAGAGTGACTGAGAGCAGCCGTTACCCTCAATGGAGGACGAGTCCCCGGAGAGTGACTGAGAGCAGCCGTTACCCTCAATGGAGGACGAGTCCCTGGAGAGAGGACTGAGAGCAGCCGTTACCCCCAATGGAGGACGAGTCCCTGGAGAGAGGACTGAGAGCAGCCGTTACTCCCAATGGAGGACGAGTCCCTGGAGAGAGGACTGAGAGCAGCCGTTACCCCCAATGGAGGACGAGTCCCCGGAGAGAGGACTGAGAGCAGCCGTTACCCCCAATGGAGGACGAGTCCCTAGCCCTCTGTCCCTCGCACTCGTTGGTGACGTGAACCATTCTCCCCATTCCCACTGGAGAAGAGGCCGCAGTGACTCCAGCCGTTCGCAGAACAGAGACGGGGGAGCGTGCGACTCTCCCCCCTACTCCCGACCCTAGCGGGAGGAGATTACACAGCCGCAATCACCTCCTACCGTCCCCCCACTCCTCGTTCCCCCCCTTCCCCCCACCGTCCCTCCCCCAACTGTACAAGCTCTCTCGGTGGGGGGGAGAGAGGAGACTTGAGCGGGCAGGGCGCTCTCGCTCACCTGGCTGGCGAAGAGGATGATGGCGAAGCAGACAGCCACCGTGCTCCCCAGAGCGATCATGACCGAGGAGGTCTCGTAGAAGGAGGCCACCGTCCCGACCATGTAGGAGAGGCTGAGCGTCAGTAGAGCCTGTGGAGAGATGGTGTGGAGAGAAGGTCACTCGGATCCGCGGGGAGACTCAACGGCTGCCGCACACGTCGCGATGGCTCGACGGGGCATTGCAAATCTCACTCCCCCGCCCCGCCCCACTGCCCCAAGCCTGCCGTGCCCGCCGCTCGAGTTGCCAGGGCCACCCCGCCGAAACTCGCATCGCACGCCTCTGCCACCCAGCCGGCATCGACCCCTCCCCCTCGTCCCAAATCCGAGGGTAGGGGTGGTCAGCGCACGAGAGGGAGGCGTCCGCTCGTCGCCTGTGCTGCTCCTCCGGGGCTGTGGGGGGCGGGGGCGGGGGTCTGCCTCGAGGAGGGTCAGGAATGGCAGAATGTTGCCACCCCGTTGGGGGGGGAACGGTGGGGGGAGCTCGGATTCTTTACATAGAATTTTACAGCACAGAAACAGGCCATTCGGCCCACCTGCTCCGTGCTGGTGTTTATGCTCCACACGAGCCTCCTCCCTCCCTACTTCATCTCACCCTCTCAGCATCTCCTTCTATTCCTTTCTCCCTCATGTGTTTATTGAGCTTCCCCTTAAATCCATCTACACTATTCACCTCAACTACTCCTTGTGGGAGCGAGTTCCACATTCTCACCGCTCTCTGGGTGAAGAAGTTTCTCCTGAATTCCCGATTGGATTTATTAGTGACTATCTTATATTGATGTCCCTCTAGCTCTGGTCTCCCCCCCAAACAAGTGGACACATCTTCTCTACATCTACCCTATCGAACCCTTTCGTTATCTTAAAGACCTCGATCAGGTCACCCCCTCAGTCTTCTCTTTTCTAGAGATAGGAGCCCCAGTCTGTTTTAATCTCCCAGTCGGGGAACACTTCAGCAGTCAAGGACATTCAGCCACCGACCTTCGGGTAAGCATACTCCAAGGCGGCCTTCGAGACACACGACAACGCAAAATCGTCGAGCAGAAATTGATAGCCAAGTTCCGCACCCATGAGGACGGCCTCAACCGGGATCTTGGGTTCATGTCATGCTACACCAGCGAACAAAAGTTATCTGTTTTTAATATAACGGGTCATTTGCTGACTTTCTCTTCCTTCCGGATGTTTCTGCCTCTCTCTGTTTTTTTGGTGTTTGTATATTCGGTGGCCCTGTAGGTAACACCTCTCTGTCTGAACACTCTGATTGCCTTGGCAACGGGCAGTTGGAATGATTATCTGTAATCACCAGGTATTGTTCTGTGATTCATAAATGCGAAGGGTTCGAGGATTTCATTTCCACAACATTCACCTGAGGAAGGAGGAAGCCTATAAACTTGGACTATAGGAGGACTATAACTTGGTGTTGTAAGATTGTTTACAATTAATCTTTCCTGATAGTTGTAAGCTCTCAGTCCTGGTCTCATCCTTGTGAATCGTGTTTGCCCCTTTCTCCGGGGCCTCTGCCCCGAAAAGTTCAATGGGGGTGGAATCGGTATTTAGGTGTTGGCGCAAAAAGTGGGCAGCCCTGCTCTACCCCAAGGGGGCAAGGAGAAAAAGCAGACTATTAGCTGCCGCCCCGTACTTGCGAGACCAATTTCAGCGTCCACCCACCCTCCCCCCACCCCCCCCCAAACCAATCTCTTCTTACACGCAAAATGGCGACTGGCGTCTCTCTCTGTCGCTGCCTCTCTTGACAGCTCTGCAGTCGATCGTCTTTGGGACACAGGCGTTAGACCCGCCCGCCCCCCCCCCCCCCTCCTCCGATCCCGCGTTCTTCCCCCGCCCGCCCTCCTTCCGTCCGACTCATAGAACCCTACAGCGCAGAAGGAGGCCATTCGGCCCATCGTGCCTGTGCCGGCCCTTTGAAAGAGCTGTCCGATTAGTCCCACTGCCCCCCTGCTCTTTCTTCGTAGCCCTGCAACTTTTCCTTTTCAAGTATTTATCCAGTTCCCCTTTTGAAAGTTACGATTGAATCCGCCTTTCAGGCAGTGCATTCCCGATCGTAACAGCTCGCAGTGCAAAACTACATTCTCCTCATCTTCCCCCGCCCCCCCCTCTGGTTCTTGTGCCGATTATCTTAAATCTGTGCCCTCTGGTTACCTATCCACCTGCTTGTGGAATCAGGACACCGGGGAAAACTCCCCAACTTTTACGGCCACCTGAGAGGGCAGATGGGGACTCAGTTTAAAGTCTCGCGCGAAAGACGGCACCTCCGACAGTGTCGCACTCCCTCAGCACTGGCACCGGGAGTGTCGGCCTCTGGATTATGCGCTCAAGCCTTTGGAGTGGGGGCTCGAACCCACGACTGTCTGACTCCCCAACAACAAGAACCTGCATTTATATAGTGCCTTTAACGTAAGCCCAAGACGCTTTGCAGGAGCGTACATCAAACAAAATTTGACACCGAGCCACACAAGGAGATATTCGGACAGGTGACCAAAAGCTTGGTCAAAGAGGTAGGTTTCAAGGAGCGTCTTGAAGGAGGAGAGAGAGAGGCGGAGAGGCTTAGGGAGGGAATTCCAGAGCTTAGGACCCAGGCAGCTGAAGGCACGGCCGCCAATGGCGGGGCGAAGGAAATGGGGGACGTGCAAGAGGCCAGAATTGGAGGAGCGCAGAGATGTGGGAGGGCTGGAGGAGGTTACGGAGATCAGGGAGGGGGGGGGGGGGGGGAACGAGGCCGTGGAGGGATTTGAAAACGAGGACGTGCATTTTAAATTCGGGGCGTTGCCGGACCGGGAGCCAGTGTACAAGCGCAGGCGGCAACGGGTGAGCGGGACGTGGTGCGAGTTAGGATAAGGGGCAGCAGAGTTTTGGATGAGCTGAAGTTTACGGAGGGTTGGAGGCCGGCCAGGAGAGCGTTGGAATAGTCGAGTCTGGAGGTAACAAAGGATGAGGCGAGAGTGAGACCAATTAAGAACATAAGAAGAAATAGCAGCAGGAGTAGGCCATTCGGCCCCTCGAGCCTCCTCCGCCATTCAATCAGATCATGGCTGATCTTCGACCTCAACTCCACTTTCCCGCCCGATCCCCATATCCCTCGATTCCCCTCGAGTCCAGAAATCTATCGATCTCAGTCTTGAATATACTCAATGACTGAGCATCCACAGCCCTCTGGGGTAGAGAATTCCAAAGATTCACAACCCTCTGAGTGAAGAAATTCCTCCTCATCTCAGTCCGAAATAGCCGACCCCTTATCCTGAGACTATGCCCCCTAGTTCTAGACTCTCCAGCCAGGGGAAACAGCCTCTCAGCATCTACCCTGTCGAGCCCCCTCAGAATCTTGTATGTTTCAATGAGATCACCTCTCATTCTTCTAAACTCCAGAGAGTATCGGCCCATTCCACTCAATCTCTCCTCATAGGACAACCCTCTCATCCCAGGAATCAATCTAACGAACCTTCATTGCACCGCCTCTAAGGCAAGTATAGATAAGGGGTCCAAAACTGTACGCAGTACTCCAGGTGAGGTCTCACCAAAGCCCTGTACAATTGCAGCAAGACTTCCTTACTCTTGTACTCCAACCCCCTTGCGATAAAGGCCAACGTGCCATGACTGAGCCACGGCTGACAGGTATTTTGTACATAATCGACGACGGAGTCTCTGCAGGCTGACCCTGCAATGGCTCTGCTCACCAGACAGATGAAATTCCACGGGTGCCTCCGTCTGACATCCCCGCAGCAGTTCAGGACGATCAGGAAGAAGATGAAGATGCCAAACGATGAGTAGTAAAGTGCAGGCGTCTTCCCGACGTACAGTCTGACGTCAGCAGAGAAGGTGAAGACACAGACCAGCCCGAAGGTGAAGAGCAGCTGCATCCCGAGGACCACGAACACCTGGGGAGCCCAACACAGTCAGCAGGGTGAGGAACTGCACAACGAGAGTCCCATCAAACACTCCCAGGGCTAGATACAGAGTAAAGCTCCCTCTACACTGTCCCGTCAAACACTCCCAGGGCAGGTACAGGGTTAGATACAGAGTAAAGCTCCCTCTGCACTGTCCCATCAAACACTCCCAGGGCAGGTACAGGGTTAGATACAGAGTAAAGCTCCCTCTACACCGTCCCATCAAACACTCCCAGGGCAGGTACAGGGTTAGATACAGAGTAAAGCTCCCTCTACACTGTCCCATCAAACACTCCCAGGGCAGGTACAGGGTTAGATACAGAGTAAAGCTCCCTCTACACTGCCCCATCAAACACTCCCAGGGCAGGTACAGGGTTAGATACAGAGTAAAGCTCCCTCTACACTGCCCCATCAAACACTCCCAGGGCAGGTACAGGGTTAGATACAGAGTAAAGCTCCCTCTACACTGTCCCATCAAACACTCCCAGGGCAGGTACAGGGTTAGATACAGAGTAAAGCTCCCTCTACATTGCCCCGTCAAACACTCCCAGGGCAGGGACAGCACGGGTTAGATACAGAGTAAAGCTCCCTCTACACTGTCCCATCAAACACTCCCAGGGCAGGTACAGGGTTAGATACAGAGTAAAGCTCCCTCTGCACTGTCCCATCAAACACTCCCAGGGCAGGTACAGGGTTAGATACAGAGTAAAGCTCCCTCTACACCGTCCCATCAAACACTCCCAGGGCAGGTACAGCACGGGTTAGATACAGAGTAAAGCTCCCTCTGCACTGTCCCATCAGACACTCCCAGGGCAGGTACAGGGTTAGATACAGAGTAAAGCTCCCCCTACACTGTCCCATCAAACACTCCCAGGGCAGGGACAGCACGGGGTTAGATACAGAGTAAAGCTCCCTCTACACTGCCCCATCAAACACTCCCAGGGCAGGTACAGGGTTAGATACAGAGTAAAGCTCCCTCTACACTGCCCCATCAAACACTCCCAGGGCAGGTACAGGGTTAGATACAGAGTAAAGCTCCCTCTACACTGTCCCATCAAACACTCCCAGGGCAGGTACAGGGTTAGATACAGAGTAAAGCTCCCTCTACACTGCCCCGTCAAACACTCCCAGGGCAGGGACAGCACGGGTTAGATACAGAGTAAAGCTCCCTCTACACTGTCCCATCAAACACTCCCAGGGCAGGTACAGGGTTAGATACAGAGTAAAGCTCCCTCTACACTGTCCCATCAAACACTCCCAGGGCAGGTACAGGGTTAGATACAGAGTAAAGCTCCCTCTACACCGTCCCATCAAACACTCCCAGGGCAGGTACAGGGTTAGATACAGAGTAAAGCTCCCTCTACACTGTCCCGTCAAACACTCCCAGGGCAGGTACAGGGTTAGATACAGAGTAAAGCTCCCTCTACACCGTCCCATCAAACACTCCCAGGGCAGGTACAGGGTTAGATACAGAGTAAAGCTCCCTCTACACCGTCCCATCAAACACTCCCAGGGCAGGTACAGGGTTAGATACAGAGTAAAGCTCCCTCTACACTGTCCCATCAAACACTCCCAGGGCAGGTACAGGGTTAGATACAGAGTAAAGCTCCCTCTACACTGCCCCATCAAACACTCCCAGGGCAGGGACAGCACGGGTTAGATACAGAGTAAAGCTCCCTCTACACTGTCCCATCAAACACTCCCAGGGCAGGTACAGGGTAAGATACAGAGTAAAGCTCCCTCTGCACTGTCCCATCAAACACTCCCAGGGCAGGTACAGGGTTAGATACAGAGTAAAGCTCCCTCTACACCGTCCCATCAAACACTCCCAGGGCAGGTACAGCACGGGTTAGATACAGAGTAAAGCTCCCTCTGCACTGTCCCATCAGACACTCCCAGGGCAGGTACAGGGTTAGATACAGAGTAAAGCTCCCCCTACACTGTCCCATCAAACACTCCCAGGGCAGGTACAGCACGGGGTTAGATACAGAGTAAAGCTCCCTCTACACTGCCCCATCAAACACTCCCAGGGCAGGTACAGGGTTAGATACAGAGTAAAGCTCCCTCTACACTGCCCCATCAAACACTCCCAGGGCAGGTACAGGGTTAGATACAGAGTAAAGCTCCCTCTACACTGTCCCATCAAACACTCCCAGGGCAGGTACAGGGTTAGATACAGAGTAAAGCTCCCTCTACACTGCCCCGTCAAACACTCCCAGGGCAGGGACAGCACGGGTTAGATACAGAGTAAAGCTCCCTCTACACTGTCCCATCAAACACTCCCAGGGCAGGTACAGGGTTAGATACAGAGTAAAGCTCCCTCTACACTGTCCCATCAAACACTCCCAGGGCAGGTACAGGGTTAGATACAGAGTAAAGCTCCCTCTACACCGTCCCATCAAACACTCCCAGGGCAGGTACAGGGTTAGATACAGAGTAAAGCTCCCTCTACACCGTCCCGTCAAACACTCCCAGGGCAGGTACAGGGTTAGATACAGAGTAAAGCTCCCTCTGCACTGTCCCATCAGACACTCCCAGGGCAGGTACAGGGTTAGATACAGAGTAAAGCTCCCTCTACACTGCCCCAGATACGTTTCTGAGTCCTAACCGCCCCCGCCCCGTTGCACTGATTCGATTTCTGACACCAGCGATCCTTCTGGAACTTCCCGCTTACCTTTCTTATGAAGTGCCTGCGGACAGTCTGGTCGTCTAAGGTGTGAGCGAACATTTCCGCGTTGTCGCTGTAGTCGGGCGGTGAGTCCAGGAATGCTGGGGAATCAGGAGGTTCGTTCCAATCAGTCATTCTCCCGCACTCGGATAATCTGCCCCCCCACACCCCTCAACCCCCCTCCCAAAGTGCCCTGACCCCCCCTCGCTGGGCCACGGTCCTCGGTCGCTCTCCCGGAACCTCGCCCAACTGCCCCGTTCTTCGTGCGCGTGTCTCGTCCTTGGGCGGGGCATCGCAGTCGAGACCCGATCCTGATTGCGCCCAAATTCCCGCTCACCCCGTGGAGACGTCCAGGCGGGAGTCACAGGACAGCGCTCGAGAGTAAAGGAACTCTTTGCCAAATTATTTTCCTTCTTAACCCGAAAACACCTCAGGACGTCCCAAAGCCAATTTACAGCCAATTAAAGTGTTGTAACGTGGCAGGCCAGTTTGCGCACAGCAAGATCCCACAAACGGCAACGTGATGTATGACCCGGATAATCTGTTGTTGTGTCGTTGGGTGCAGGCTTGGTGCCAAAGGCAGAGGGAGATTAAACTGTTCGGAGTTGGGTTAAATGACAGGGACCAGCCGGATAAATTACATTATTTATTGGTTAGGTGCGTAGGTCATTAAAGCTGGGACCTAAATTAAGGAGTCATCAGTGACCGTAATCACTATTTAAAATTGATATTGTGGGATCAGTATTGGCCCCGGGGAGAGCTCCCCCCTGCTTCTCTTCCAATAGTGGCCGTGGGATCTTTTATGTCCACCTGAGAGGGGCAGACGGGGGCCCCTCGGTTTAACGTCTCATCCGACAGCGCAGAGCTCCCTCGGTGCTGGCCCCGGGGGAGAGCGTCGGCCCTGGATTGTGGGGCCCGGGTCTCTGGAGCGGGGACTCGAACCCACAGTCCTGCTGACTCGGAGGGGAGAGTGAGACCCCACTGAGCCACGGCTGGCAGTTCACGCTTGGTTTCTGCTGCCTTGAGGTTCTCTGCCCCCACCCGCCCCCCCCCCGTCTCAACAGGTCAGTCGACCTGCTCGTGCGCTGCCAGCAATCCTTTTGGTAATGAAGACCAGATCAGCCCTGTCATTCTCCCCTTCTCCCTCTGGAGCCCTGAATCTCCGAACCCTCCTTGTCTCTCGCCTCCTCAGACTCTCCAACACATCCTTGTGAAGGCCGGGAATTCGGTCTCCCGCTCCCCCCATCTTTATTGTCAAGTGAACTCGAAAGACATCCCAAAACTCGATTCACCTCTCGGACAGCTTGGAATACAAGCTCACCAGAGCAATACGAGGTCCTGATCCCGGAATAATTCGGAGAGGCTTTTAGAATCATGATGAATCAAACCCCTTCCCGTTCACTCCCATTGTACACAATCCCAATGGACCCAAACCCCTTCCCGTTCACTCCCATTGTACACAATCCCAATGGACCAAACCCCTTCCCGTTCACTCCCATTGTACACAATCCCAATGGACCCAAACCCCTTCCCATTCACTCCCATTGTACACAATCCCAATGGACCCAAACCCCTTCCCATTCACTCCCATTGTACACAATCCCAGTGGATCAAATCCCTTCCCATTCACTCCCATTGTACACAATCCCAATGGACCCAAACCCCTTCCCATTCACTCCCATTGTACACAATCCCAATGGATCCAAACCCTTTCCCATTCACTCCCATTGTACACAATCCCAATGGACCCAAACCCCTTCCCATTCACTCCCATTGTACACAATCCCAATGGGTCACACCCTTTCCCATTCACTCCCATTGTACACAATCCCAATGGATCCAAACCCTTTCCCATTCACTCCCATTGTACACAATCCCAATGGACCCAAACCCCTTCCCATTCACTCCCATTGTACACAATCCCAATGGGTCACACCCTTTCCCATTCACTCCCATTGTACACAATCCCAATGGACCCAAACCCCTTCCCATTCACTCCCATTGGACACAATCCCAATGGATCCAAACCCTTTCCCATTCACTCCCATTGTACACAATCCCAATGGACCCAAACCCCTTCCCATTCACTCCCATTGTACACAATCCCAATGGGTCACACCCTTTCCCATTCACTCCCATTGTACACAATCCCAATGGATCACACCCTTTCCCATTCACTCCCACTGTACACAATCCCAATGGACCCAAACCCCTTCCCATTCACTCCCATTGTACAGAGTCAGGCTTGACCATGATGCCCCACACTGTGGAATATCCCGCCGAGACTCAATGTCCTAGAGAAAGATCACAACTTTAAACACAATCACCGATCCAGCCCTGCCTGCCCACCGCCTGTTACCTTCTTTGGGTTGACCATGCTCGTTGCCGTTCAGGGGAGTTCGGATGTCATGCTCGGTTGCCATGTCTTTGGCCTTGTTAGCCGTGGCTCATCTAAAACATAGAAGTGACCCGTTAGGGTGTTTGGAGACCTGCCTCCACCTCTCCTTCTTCCTGCTTTTCCTTTACCCCCTCTTTCCTCCCGTGCCACACCTTTCCCCATCTCCTCTTCGCGCTGCCTCCTTCCTCCTCCCCCCATTCCCCCCTCTACCTCTTTCACTCTCTCTCCTCCCTCCTCCGTCCCTTTCCCTCCCTCCGCCGTCCCTCGCCCTCCCTCCTCCGTCCCTCGCCCTCCCTCCGCCGAACCTCGCCCTCCTCCGTCCCTCGCCCTCCCTCCTCCGTCCCTCGCCCTCCCTCCGCCGTCCCTCGCCCTCCCTCCCTCCTCTGCCCCTCGCCCTCCCTCCTCTGCCCCTCGCCCTCCCTCCCTCCTCCGTCCCTCACCCTCCCTCCTCCGTCCCTCGCCCTCCCTCCCTCCTCCGTCCCTCACCCTCCCTCCTCCACCCCTCACCCTCCCTCCTCCAGCCCCTTCCCCCCTTCCCCCCCCCCCCCCCCCCCCGCTCTCTCCTTCCCACAATGCTCTCGAAATCTGCGGTTCCAGTTCCATGCAGGCAACAGCCCAGAGCACAAGACGGCTGAACGTGGGAAACGGAATGGTCATGGTGACTGAGGCAGGGCAGCGGAAGAGAGGCCACGGACCAAACCCCAGCCCGAGCCCGGGGGCTCCAACAGCAGTGATTTTACATCGACAAACGCTGACCCCCCCGAGCCACGTCAGGAGATATCAGGACAGGTGAGCACGAGCTCGGTCAAAGAGGCAGGTTTTAAGGAGCGTCTTAAAGGAGGAGAGAGAGGGGGAGAGGTTTAGGGAGGGAATTCCAGAGCTAGGGGCCCAGGCGGCTGAAGGCACGGCCGCCAATGGCGGAGCGATTAAAATCGGGGGGTGTGCAAGAGGCCAGAATTGGAGGAGCGCAGAGATCTCGGGAGGGTTGTGGGGCTGGAGGAGGTCACAGAGATAGGGGAGGGAGGACGAGGCCACGGAGGGATTGGAAAACATGGATTCGAGGTGTCAGGAGAGCATGTGGGGAGTGGGGGGTGCGAGCGAGGTTTGAAAGAATATCGGAGATGAGGTAAATCAGAAAATTAGTTGACTCCAAGCTTGAGTTATAAAGCCCTTTGTAGGAGGGAGGGGGACTGAGGAAGGGGGAGAGTGAGCGAGGGGGGACTGGGGGAGCAGGGAGGGGAGGAGTCCCACAGTGCGGAGGGAGGGGAGATTGTGGGAGGGGAGGAGTCCCAAAGTGCGGAGGGAGGGGAGACTGAGGGAGGGGAGGAGTCCCAAAGTGCGGAGGGAGGGGAGACTGAGGGAGGGGAGGAGTCCCACAGTGCTGAGGGAGGGGAGGAGTCCCACAGTGCGGAGGGAGGGGAGACTGAGGGAGGGGAGGAGTCCCACAGTGCGGAGGGAGGGGAGATTGTGGGAGGGGAGGAGTCCCACAGTGCGGAGGGAGGGGAGATTGTGGGAGGGGAGGAGTCCCAAAGTGCGGAGGGAGGGGAGACTGAGGGAGGGGAGGAGTCCCAAAGTGCGGAGGGAGGGGAGACTGAGGGAGGGGAGGAGTCCCAAAGTGCGGAGGGAGGGGAGACTGAGGGAGGGGAGGAGTCCCACAGTGCGGAGGGAGGGGAGACTGAGGGAGGGGAGGAGTCCCACAGTGCTGAGGGAGGGGAGGAGTCCCACAGTGCGGAGGGAGGGGAGACTGAGGGAGGGGAGGAGTCCCACAGTGCTGAGGGAGGGGAGGAGTCCCACAGTGCGGAGGGAGGGGAGACTGAGGGAGGGGAGGAGTCCCACAGTGCGGAGGGAGGGGAGATTGTGGGAGGGGAGGAGTCCCACAGTGCGGAGGGAGGGGAGATTGTGGGAGGGGAGGAGTCCCAAAGTGCGGAGGGAGGGGAGACTGAGGGAGGGGAGGAGTCCCAAAGTGCGGAGGGAGGGGAGACTGAGGGAGGGGAGGAGTCCCAAAGTGCGGAGGGAGGGGAGACTGAGGGAGGGGAGGAGTCCCACAGTGCGGAGGGAGGGGAGACTGAGGGAGGGGAGGAGTCCCACAGTGCTGAGGGAGGGAGGAGTCCCACAGTGCGGAGGGAGGGGAGACTGAGGGAGGGGAGGAGTCCCACAGTGCTGAGGGAGGGGAGGAGTCCCACAGTGCGGAGGGAGGGGAGACTGAGGGAGGGGAGGAGTCCCACAGTGCGGAGGGAGGGGAGATTGTGGGAGGGGAGGAGTCCCACAGTGCGGAGGGAGGGGAGATTGTGGGAGGGGAGGAGTCCCAAAGTGCGGAGGGAGGGGAGACTGAGGGAGGGGAGGAGTCCCAAAGTGCGGAGGGAGGGGAGACTGAGGGAGGGGAGGAGTCCCACAGTGCGGAGGGAGGGGAGACTGAGGGAGGGGAGGAGTCCCACAGTGCAGAGGGAGGGGAGACTGAGGGAGGGGAGGAGTCCCACAGTGCTGAGGGAGGGGAGGAGTCCCACAGTACTGAGGGAGGGGAGATTGTGGGAGGGGAGGAGTCCCACAGTGCGGAGGGAGGGGAGGAGTCCCAAAGTGCGGAGGGAGGGGAGACTGAGGGAGGGGAGGAGTCCCACAGTGCTGAGGGAGGGGAGGAATAGCCTGGTGCTAGGGTGAGTTAGAGTGGGAGATGAGGCGAGGAGTCTCGATTTCAACACACGGAGAGAGAGTCGGCCTGGGGTGGGGTGGGGGGGTGCGGGGAGTATTTGGAGCTGAGGAGAGAGGATGGTTCAGGGGAGCACTGCGATTGGCGGGGGGAGGGAGCCAGCGATGAGCTGCGCTGTTTTTGAGGCGCGGGGGAGGGGGTGCACCTCTCAACAACTCTGTCACGGAAACATCCGGAAAAGGTCAAACAATCGGCTTGCTCGGCCCAAGGAGAAACGGGTTAACGCTCCCGACCTCCTCTCGAGACCCGACCCCCATCCCTGGGGGGGGGGGGTGGTGGTTCCCACCGCTGTTGGGTATCGGTCGGCCGTGCCCCCTCGTCAGGCCTCACGCACTCACCCGCTGGTCGCCAGATAACGGACCCCTCCCTCGTGAGACGCAGACACCGAGGGTCTGTCTGTCTGGCACCGTGCAGGACGACCAGACGCCCACCCACCCAGCTGGTTACCCAAAGCTGGAAACCGAGGAGAGGGTGGGGGGGGATGTGATGCCATAGACCCTGTAAACCTCACTTCCTGTCACACGCGGACACACGTCATAAAAGGAAACCCCTCCCCCTTCCTTCCCCCCCCCCCCCCCCACCACCAGTTCCGGTCAGACCCCACCTTCAGGACTGGGTCCAGTTCTGGTCAGACCCCACCTTCAGGACTGGGTCCAGTTCTGGTCAGACCCCACCCTCAGGACTGGGTCCAGTTCTGGTCAGACCCCACCCTCAGGACTGGGTCCAGTTCCGGTCAGACCCCACCCTCAGGACTGGGTCCAGTTCCGGTGAGACCCCACCCTCAGGACTGGGTCCAGTTCTGGTCAGACCGCACCCTCAGGACTGGGTCCAGTTCCGGAGTCAGACCCCACCCTCAGGACTGGGTCCAGTTCTGGTCAGACCCCACCCTCAGGACTGGGTCCAGTTCTGGTGAGACCCCACCCTCAGGACTGGGTCCAGTTCTGGTCAGACCCCACCCTCAGGACTGGGTCCAGTTCCGGTGAGACCCCACCCTCAGGACTGGGTCCAGTTCCGGTGAGACCCCACCCTCAGGACTGGGTCCAGTTCTGGTCAGACCCCACCCTCAGGACTGGGTCCAGTTCCGGTGAGACCCCACCTTCAGGACTGGGTCCAGTTCCGGTGAGACCCCACCCTCAGGACTGGGTCCAGTTCCGGTGAGACCCCACCCTCAGGACTGGGTCCAGTTCTGGTCAGACCCCACCCTCAGGACTGGGTCCAGTTCCGGTGAGACCCCACCCTCAGGACTGGGTCCAGTTCCAGTCAGACCCCACCCTCAGGACTGGGTCCAGTTCCGGTGAGACCCCACCCTCAGGACTGGGTCCAGTTCTGGTCAGACCCCACCCTCAGGACTGGGTCCAGTTCCGGTGAGACCCCACCCTCAGGACTGGGTCCAGTTCCGGTGAGACCCCACCCTCAGGACTGGGTCCAGTTCTGGTCAGACCCCACCCTCAGGACTGGGTCCAGTTTCAGTCAGACCCCACCCTCAGGACTGGGTCCAGTTCTGGTCAGACCCCACCCTCAGGACTGGGTCCAGTTCTGGTCAGACCCCACCCTCAGGACTGGGTCCAGTTCCTGTCAGACCCCACCCTCAGGACTGGGTCCAGTTCCGGTGAGACCCCACCCTCAGGACTGGGTCCAGTTTCAGTCAGACCCCACCCTCAGGACTGGGTCCAGTTCTGGTCAGACCCCACCCTCAGGACTGGGTCCAGTTCTGGTCAGACCCCACCCTCAGGACTGGGTCCAGTTCCGGAGTCAGACCCCACCCTCAGGACTGGGTCCAGTTCCGGTGAGACCCCACCCTCAGGACTGGGTCCAGTTCCGGTGAGACCCCACCCTCAGGACTGGGTCCAGTTCCGGTGAGACCCCACCCTCAGGACTGGGTCCAGTTCCGGTGAGACCCCACCCTCAGGACTGGGTCCAGTTCCGGAGTCAGACCCCACCCTCAGGACTGGGTCCAGTTCCGGTGAGACCCCACTGTGAGGAGCCACCACCATGTCATCGGGGGGTCACATGATCCGTCCTCCCGAACTACCATTCACAGCCCATGAAATGTAGGCTTCCAAACTGGGGCTGGGCTTGGGTGGGGTAGGGAGAGTCCTGAGAGGGTCACGTTCGGGTGAGCAGAACTGGACCCAGTCCTGAAGGTCGGGACTGGCATGGATTGAGAATTGGTCGACAGACAGGAAACAGAGAGTAGGAATAAATGGGTCTTTTTCCGGGTGGCAGGCAGTGACTAGTGGGGTACCGCAGGGATCAGTGCTTGGGCCCCAGCTATTCACAATCTATATCAACGATTTGGATGAGGGAACCAAATGTAATATTTCCAAGTTTGCTGACGACACAAAACTAGGTGGGATCGTGAGCTGTGAGGAGGATGGAAAGAGGCTTCAAGGGGATTTAGACAAGTTGGGTGAGAGGGCAAGAACATGGCAGATGCAGAATAATGTGGATAAATGTGAGGTTATCCACTTTGGAAGGAAAAACAGAAAGGCAGATTATTATTTAAATGGTGATAGATTGAGAAATTTTGATGTACAACGAGACCTGGGTGTCCTTGTACACCAAACACTGAAAGCGAGCATTCAGGTGCAGCAAGCAGTTAGGAAGGCGAATGGTATGTTGGCCTTCATTGCAAGAGGATTTGAGTACAGGAGCAAGGGATGTCTTACTGCAGTTATACAAGGCCTCAGTGAGACCACATCTGGAGTATTGTGTGCAGTTTTGGTCTCCTTATCTAAGAAAGGATATACTCGCCATGGAGGGAGTGCAGCGAAGGTTCACCAGACTGATTCCTGGGATGGCAGGACTGTCGTATGAGGAGAGATTGGGTCTGTATTCACTCGAATTTAGAAGAATGAGAGGGGATCTCATTGAAACATATAAAATTCTGACCGGGCGAGACAGACTGGATTCAGGGAGGATGTTTCCCCTGGCTGGGAGGGGTCCAGAACGAGGGGGGTCACAGTCTCAGGATACAGGGTCGGACATTTCGGACTGAGATGAGGAGAAATTTCTTCACTCAGAGGGTGGTGAACCTGTGGAATTCTCAACCACAGAAGGCTGTGGAAGCCAAGTCACTGAATATATTTAAGAAGGAGCTGGATAGATTTCTAGACACAAAAGGCATCAAGGGGTATGGGGAGAGAGCGGGAATATGGTATTGAGATAGAGGATCAGCCATGATCATATTGAATGGCGGAGCAGGCTCGAAGGGCCGAATGGCCTACTCGTGCTCCTATTTTCTATGTATCGTTCTATGATATGATATATCGGCATGAAGCCCCGGTCGATTTTCGTGATCGAGCTTCATTTAAATACAGGAGGCTACTTCTCAGCACTCGCAGTGCTGCTTTTAAACTGCTCGCTGTTTGTAAGGGAGGAGGGGTTTGATGGAGAGGGGAGCCACTTCCAATTGGCCTGCTGCAGCTCTTAAAGGGGAGGTGGAGTTTTTTTTTAATTGGCGCGTTGCCAGTAGGCACAGTGACGACGGCCGAGGCAACAGGGGTTTTCCGATGCTGCTGTGGTCGGGGAGTGGGGGAGGGGGGTTGAATGTGTGAGGAGCGGGAAGGAGGGTCCCCCTCTCCTTCAGATGGGAAACGGGTGTTACTCCAGACAGGCTGCAGAGCATCATCATTCTGCGTCACGCTCCCGGCGTCACACTCCACGTCACACTCCCGGCGTCACACTCCACGTCACACCCCCGGTGTCACACTCCACGTCACACTCCCGGTGTCACACTCCACGTCACACTCCACTTCACACTCCCGGTGTCACACTCCACGTCACACTCCCGGTGTCACACTCCACGTCACACTCCACGTCACACTCCCGGTGTCACACTCCAAGTCACACTCCCGGCGTCACACCCCCGGCGTCACACTCCACGTCACACTCCACGTCACACTCCACGTCACACTCCCGGCGTCACACTCCACGTCACACT
Organism: Heptranchias perlo; assembly: GCF_035084215.1. Classification (NCBI taxonomy): domain Eukaryota; kingdom Metazoa; phylum Chordata; class Chondrichthyes; order Hexanchiformes; family Hexanchidae; genus Heptranchias; species Heptranchias perlo. The sequence goes on along the minus strand of NW_027139903.1, from coordinate 26,222 downwards.
CCCGGCGTCACACTCCACGTCACACTCCACGTCACACCCCCGGTGTCACAATCCACGTCACACTCCCGGCGTCACACTCCACGTCACACTCCACGTCACACTCCACGTCACACTCCACGTCACACTCCCGGCGTCACACTCCACGTCACACTCCACGTCACACCCCCGGCGTCACACTCCACGTCACACTCCACGTCACCCTCCACGTCACACCCCCGGCGTCACACTCCACGTCACACGCCCGGTGTCACACTGCACGTCACACTCCACGTCACACTCCCGGCGTCACACTCCACGTCACACTCCCGGTGTCACACTCCACGTCACACCCCCGGCGTCACACTCCACGTCACACTCCACGTCACACTCCCGGCGTCACACTCCACGTCACACTCCACGTCACACCCCCGGCGTCACACTCCACGTCACACTCCCGGCGTCACACTCCACGTCACACTCCACGTCACACTCCACGTCACACCCCCGGCGTCACACTCCACGTCACACTCCACGTCACACCCCCGGCGTCACACTCCACGTCACACTCCCGGCGTCACACTCCACGTCACACTCCCGGCGTCACACTCCACGTCACACTCCCGGTGTCACACTCCACGTCACACTCCCGCGTCACACTCCACGTCACACTCCACGTCACACTCCCGGCGTCACACCCCCGGCGTCACACTCCACGTCACACTCCCGGTGTCACACTCCACGTCACACTCCCGGTGTCACACTCCACGTCACACCCCCGGTGTCACACTCCACGTCACACTCCCGGCGTCACACTCCACGTCACACTCCCGGCGTCACACTCCACGTCACACTCCCGGCGTCACACTCCACGTCACACTCCCGGCGTCACACTCCACGTCACACTCCCGGCGTCACACCCCCGGCGTCACACTCCACGTCACACTCCACGTCACACCCCCGGTGTCACACTCCACGTCACACTCCCGGTGTCACACTCCACGTCACACTCCACGTCACACTCCCGGCGTCACACCCCCGGCGTCACACTCCACGTCACACCCCACGTCACACTCCACGTCACACTCCACGTCACACTCCACGTCACACTCCCGGCGTCACACCCCACGTCACACTCCACGTCACACCCCACGTCACACTCCACGTCACACTCCACGTCACACCCCACGTCACACTCCACGTCACACTCCCGGCGTCACACCCCCGGCGTCACACTCCACGTCACACTCCCGGCGTCACACTCCACGTCACACTCCCGGCGTCACACTCCACGTCACACCCCACGTCACACCCCACGTCACACTCCACGTCACACTCCACGTCACACTCCCGGCGTCACACTCCACGTCACACCCCACGTCACACCCCACGTCACACTCCACGTCACACTCCCGGCGTCACACTCCACGTCACACCCCACGTCACACTCCACGTCACACTCCCCGCGTCACACCCCCGGCGTCACACTCCACGTCACACTCCACGTCACACCCCACGTCACACTCCACGTCACACTCCACGTCACACTCCCGGCGTCACACTCCACGTCACACTCCCGGCGTCACACTCCTGGTGTCACACTCCACGTCACACTCCCGGTGTCACACTCCACGTCACAATCCCGGCGTCACACTCCACGTCACACTCCCGGCGTCACACTCCACGTCACACTCCCGGTGTCACACTCCACGTCACACTCCCGCGTCACACTCCACGTCACACTCCACGTCACACTCCCGGCGTCACACCCCCGGCGTCACACTCCACGTCACACTCCCGGTGTCACACTCCACGTCACACTCCCGGTGTCACACTCCACGTCACACCCCCGGTGTCACACTCCACGTCACACTCCCGGCGTCACACTCCACGTCACACTCCCGGCGTCACACTCCACGTCACACTCCACGTCACACTCCCGGCGTCACACCCCCGGCGTCACACTCCACGTCACACCCCACGTCACACTCCACGTCACACTCCACGTCACACTCCCGGCGTCACACCCCCGGCGTCACACTCCACGTCACACTCCACGTCACACTCCACGTCACACTCCACGTCACACTCCCGGCGTCACACCCCACGTCACACTCCACGTCACACCCCACGTCACACCCCACGTCACACCCCACGTCACACTCCACGTCACACTCCCGGCGTCACACCCCCGGCGTCACACTCCACGTCACACTCCACGTCACACTCCCGGCGTCACACTCCACGTCACACTCCCGGCGTCACACTCCACGTCACACCCCACGTCACACCCCACGTCACACTCCACGTCACACTCCACGTCACACTCCCGGCGTCACACTCCACGTCACACCCCACGTCACACCCCACGTCACACTCCACGTCACACTCCACGTCACACTCCCGGCGTCACACTCCACGTCACACCCCACGTCACACTCCACGTCACACTCCCCGCGTCACACCCCCGGCGTCACACTCCACGTCACACTCCACGTCACACCCCACGTCACACTCCACGTCACACTCCACGTCACACTCCTGGCGTCACACTCCACGTCACACTCCCGGCGTCACACTCCTGGTGTCACACTCCACGTCACACTCCCGGCGTCACACTCCACGTCACACTCCACGTCACACTCCCGGCGTCACACCCCCGGCGTCACACTCCACGTCACACTCCACGTCACACTCCACGTCACACTCCCGGCGTCACACTCCACGTCACACCCCCGGCGTCACACTCCACGTCACACTCCACGTCACACCCCCGGCGTCACACTCCACGTCACACCCCCGGCGTCACACTCCACGTCACACTCCACGTCACACCCCCGGCGTCACACTCCACGTCACACCCCCGGCGTCACACTCCCGGTGTCACACTCCACGTCACACTCCACGTCACACCCCCGGTGTCACACTCCACGTCACACTCCACGTCACACTCCACGTCACACTCCCGGCGTCACACTCCACGTCACACTCCACGTCACACTCCCGGCGTCACACTCCACGTCACACCCCCGGCGTCACACTCCACGTCACACTCCACGTCACACCCCCGGCGTCACACTCCACGTCACACTCCCGGTGTCACACTCCACGTCACACTCCACGTCACACTCCCGGCGTCACACTCCACGTCACACTCCACGTCACACTCCCGGTGTCACACTCCACGTCACACTCCACGTCACACCCCCGGCGTCACACTCCACGTCACACTCCACGTCACACTCCACGTCACACTCCCGGCGTCACACTCCACGTCACACTCCACGTCACACTCCACGTCACACCCCCGGCGTCACACTCCACGTCACACTCCACGTCACACTCCACGTCACACTCCTGGTGTCACACTCCACGTCACACTCCACGTCACACTCCCGGTGTCACACTCCACGTCACACTCCACGTCACACTCCCGGTGTCACACTCCACGTCACACTCCCGGCGTCACACCCCCGGCGTCACACTCCACGTCACACCCCACGTCACACTCCACGTCACACTCCACGTCACACTCCCGGCGTCACACCCCCGGCGTCACACTCCACGTCACACTCCACGTTACACCCCCGGCGTCACACTCCACGTCACACTCCCGGCGTCACACTCCCGGCGTCACACTCCACGTCACACCCCCGGTGTCACACTCCACGTCACACTCCCGGTGTCACACTCCACGTCACACCCCCGGCGTCACACTCCACGTCACACTCCACGTCACACTCCACGTCACACTCCCGGTGTCACACTCCACGTCACACTCCTGGCGTCACACCCCCGGCGTCACACTCCACGTCACACTCCCGGCGTCACACTCCACGTCACACTCCACGTCACACTCCACGTCACACTCCCGGTGTCACACTCCACGTCACACTCCACGTCACACTCCTGGCGTCACACCCCCGGCGTCACACTCCACGTCACACCCCCGGCGTCACACTCCCGGTGTCACACTCCACGTCACACTCCACGTCACACCCCCGGCGTCACACTCCACGTCACACTCCCGGTGTCACACTCCACGTCACACCCCCGGCGTCACACTCCACGTCACACCCCCGGCGTCACACTCCACGTCACACCCCCGGCATCACACTCCACGTCACACTCCCGGTGTCACACTCCACGTCACACTCCCGGTGTCACACTCCACGTCACACTCCACGTCACACTCCCGGTGTCACACTCCACGTCACACTCCCGGTGTCACACTCCACGTCACACTCCCGGTGTCACACTCCACGTCACACTCCACGTCACACTCCCGGTGTCACACTCCACGTCACACTCCCGGTGTCACACTCCACGTCACACTCCCGGTGTCACACTCCACGTCACACTCCCGGTGTCACACTCCACGTCACACTCCCGGTGTCACACTCCACGTCACACTCCCGGTGTCACACTCCACGTCACACTCCACGTCACACTCCCGGTGTCACACTCCACGTCACACTCCCGGTGTCACACTCCACGTCACACTCCACGTCACACTCCACGTCACACTCCCGGTGTCACACTCCCGGTGTCACACTCCACGTCACACTCCCGGTGTCACACTCCACGTCACACTCCCGGTGTCACACTCCACGTCACACTCCCGGTGTCACACTCCACGTCACACTCCCGGTGTCACACTCCACGTCACACCCCCGGTGTCACACTCCACGTCACACTCCCGGTGTCACACTCCACGTCACACCCCCGGCGTCACACTCCACGTCACACTCCCGGTGTCACACTCCACGTCACACCCCCGGCGTCACACTCCACGTCACACCCCCGGCGTCACACCCCCGGCGTCACACTCCACGTCACACCCCCGGCGTCACACTCCACGTCACACTCCACGTCACACTCCACGTCACACCCCACGTCACACTCCCGGTGTCACACTCCACGTCACACTCCCGGTGTCACACTCCACGTCACACTCCCGGTGTCACACTCCACGTCACCCTCCCGGCGTCACACTCCACGTCACACTCCACGTCACACTCCCGGCGTCACACCCCCGGCGTCACACTCCACGTCACACCCCACGTCACACTCCACGTCACACTCCACGTCACACTCCCGGCGTCACACCCCACGTCACACTCCACGTCACACTCCACGTCACACCCCACGTCACACTCCACGTCACACTCCCGGCGTCACACCCCACGTCACACTCCACGTCACACTCCACGTCACACTCCCGGCGTCACACTCCACGTCACACCCCACGTCACACTCCACGTCACACTCCACGTCACACTCCCGGCGTCACACTCCACGTCACACTCCCGGCGTCACACTCCACGTCACACTCCACGTCACACCCCACGTCACACTCCACGTCACACTCCCGGCGTCACACTCCCGGCGTCACACCCCCGGCGTCACACTCCACGTCACACTCCACGTCACACCCCACGTCACACTCCACGTCACACTCCCGGCGTCACACTCCACGTCACACTCCCGGCGTCACACTCCCGGTGTCACACTCCACGTCACACTCCCGGCGTCACACTCCACGTCACACTCCCGGCGTCACACCCCCGGCGTCACACTCCACGTCACACTCCACGTCACACTCCACGTCACACTCCCGGCGTCACACTCCACGTCACACCCCCGGCGTCACACTCCACGTCACACTCCACGTCACACCCCCGGCGTCACACTCCACGTCACACCCCCGGCGTCACACTCCACGTCACACTCCACGTCACACTCCACGTCACACTCCCGGCGTCACACCCCCGGCGTCACACTCCACGTCACACTCCACGTCACACTCCCGGCGTCACACTCCACGTCACACTCCCGGCGTCACACTCCACGTCACACCCCACGTCACACCCCACGTCACACTCCACGTCACACTCCACGTCACACTCCCGGCGTCACACTCCACGTCACACCCCACGTCACACCCCACGTCACACTCCACGTCACACTCCACGTCACACTCCCGGCGTCACACTCCACGTCACACCCCACGTCACACTCCACGTCACACTCCCCGCGTCACACCCCCGGCGTCACACTCCACGTCACACTCCACGTCACACCCCACGTCACACTCCACGTCACACTCCACGTCACACTCCTGGCGTCACACTCCACGTCACACTCCCGGCGTCACACTCCTGGTGTCACACTCCACGTCACACTCCCGGCGTCACACTCCACGTCACACTCCACGTCACACTCCCGGCGTCACACCCCCGGCGTCACACTCCACGTCACACTCCACGTCACACTCCACGTCACACTCCCGGCGTCACACTCCACGTCACACCCCCGGCGTCACACTCCACGTCACACTCCACGTCACACCCCCGGCGTCACACTCCACGTCACACCCCCGGCGTCACACTCCACGTCACACCCCCGGCGTCACACTCCACGTCACACTCCACGTCACACCCCCGGCGTCACACTCCACGTCACACCCCCGGCGTCACACTCCCGGTGTCACACTCCACGTCACACTCCACGTCACACCCCCGGTGTCACACTCCACGTCACACTCCACGTCACACTCCACGTCACACTCCCGGCGTCACACTCCACGTCACACTCCACGTCACACTCCCGGCGTCACACTCCACGTCACACCCCCGGCGTCACACTCCACGTCACACTCCACGTCACACCCCCGGCGTCACACTCCACGTCACACTCCCGGTGTCACACTCCACGTCACACTCCACGTCACACTCCCGGCGTCACACTCCACGTCACACTCCACGTCACACTCCCGGTGTCACACTCCACGTCACACTCCACGTCACACCCCCGGCGTCACACTCCACGTCACACTCCACGTCACACTCCACGTCACACTCCCGGCGTCACACTCCACGTCACACTCCACGTCACACTCCACGTCACACCCCCGGCGTCACACTCCACGTCACACTCCACGTCACACTCCACGTCACACTCCTGGTGTCACACTCCACGTCACACTCCACGTCACACTCCCGGTGTCACACTCCACGTCACACTCCACGTCACACTCCCGGTGTCACACTCCACGTCACACTCCCGGCGTCACACCCCCGGCGTCACACTCCACGTCACACCCCACGTCACACTCCACGTCACACTCCACGTCACACTCCCGGCGTCACACCCCCGGCGTCACACTCCACGTCACACTCCACGTTACACCCCCGGCGTCACACTCCACGTCACACTCCCGGCGTCACACTCCCGGCGTCACACTCCACGTCACACCCCCGGTGTCACACTCCACGTCACACTCCCGGTGTCACACTCCACGTCACACCCCCGGCGTCACACTCCACGTCACACTCCACGTCACACTCCACGTCACACTCCCGGTGTCACACTCCACGTCACACTCCTGGCGTCACACCCCCGGCGTCACACTCCACGTCACACTCCCGGCGTCACACTCCACGTCACACTCCACGTCACACTCCACGTCACACTCCCGGTGTCACACTCCACGTCACACTCCACGTCACACTCCTGGCGTCACACCCCCGGCGTCACACTCCACGTCACACCCCCGGCGTCACACTCCCGGTGTCACACTCCACGTCACACTCCACGTCACACCCCCGGCGTCACACTCCACGTCACACTCCCGGTGTCACACTCCACGTCACACCCCCGGCGTCACACTCCACGTCACACCCCCGGCGTCACACTCCACGTCACACCCCCGGCATCACACTCCACGTCACACTCCCGGTGTCACACTCCACGTCACACTCCCGGTGTCACACTCCACGTCACACTCCACGTCACACTCCCGGTGTCACACTCCACGTCACACTCCCGGTGTCACACTCCACGTCACACTCCCGGTGTCACACTCCACGTCACACTCCACGTCACACTCCCGGTGTCACACTCCACGTCACACTCCCGGTGTCACACTCCACGTCACACTCCCGGTGTCACACTCCACGTCACACTCCCGGTGTCACACTCCACGTCACACTCCCGGTGTCACACTCCACGTCACACTCCCGGTGTCACACTCCACGTCACACTCCACGTCACACTCCCGGTGTCACACTCCACGTCACACTCCCGGTGTCACACTCCACGTCACACTCCACGTCACACTCCACGTCACACTCCCGGTGTCACACTCCCGGTGTCACACTCCACGTCACACTCCCGGTGTCACACTCCACGTCACACTCACACTCCCGGTGTCACACTCCACGTCACACTCCCGGTGTCACACTCCACGTCACGCACTCCCGGTGTCACACTCCACGTCACACCCCCGGTGTCACACTCCACGTCACACTCCCGGTGTCACACTCCACGTCACACCCCCGGCGTCACACTCCACGTCACACTCCCGGTGTCACACTCCACGTCACACCCCCGGCGTCACACTCCACGTCACACCCCCGGCGTCACACCCCCGGCGTCACACTCCACGTCACACCCCCGGCGTCACACTCCACGTCACACTCCACGTCACACTCCACGTCACACCCCACGTCACACTCCCGGTGTCACACTCCACGTCACACTCCGGTGTCACACTCCACGTCACACTCCCGGTGTCACACTCCACGTCACCCTCCCGGCGTCACACTCCACGTCACACTCCACGTCACACTCCCGGCGTCACACCCCCGGCGTCACACTCCACGTCACACCCCACGTCACACTCCACGTCACACTCCACGTCACACTCCCGGCGTCACACCCCACGTCACACTCCACGTCACACTCCACGTCACACCCACGTCACACTCCACGTCACAACTCCCGGCGTCACACCCCACGTCACACTCCACGTCACACTCCACGTCACACTCCCGCGTCACACTCCACGTCACCCCACGTCACTCCACGTCACACTCCACGTCACACTCCCGGCGTCACACTCCACGTCACACTCCCGGCGTCACACTCCACGTCACACTCCACGTCACACCCCACGTCACACTCCACGTCACACTCCCGGCGTCACACTCCCGGCGTCACACCCCCGGCGTCACACTCCACGTCACACTCCACGTCACACCCCACGTCACACTCCACGTCACACTCCCGGCGTCACACTCCACGTCACACTCCGGCGGTCACACTCCCGGTGTCACACTCCACGTCACACTCCCGGCGTCACACTCCACGTCACACTCCCGGCGTCACACCCCCGGCGTCACACTCCACGTCACACTCCACGTCACACTCACGTCACACTCCCGGCGTCACACTCCACGTCACACCCCCGGCGTCACACTCCACGTCACACTCCACGTCACACCCCCGGCGTCACACTCCACGTCACACCCCCGGCGTCACACTCCACGTCACACTCCACGTCACAACCCCCGGCGCACACTCCACGTCACACCCCCGGCGTCACACTCCGGTGTCACACTCCACGTCACACTCCACGTCACACCCCCGGCGTCACTCTCCACGTCACACTCCACGTCACACTCCACGTCACACTCCCGCGTCACACTCCACGTCACACTCCACGTCACACTCCACGTCACACTCCCGGTGTCACACTCCACGTCACACTCCACGTCACACCCCCGGCGTCACACTCCACGTCACACTCCACGTCACACTCCCGGCGTCACACTCCACGTCACACTCCACGTCACACTCCACGTCACACCCCCGGCGTCACACTCCACGTCACACTCCACGTCACACTCCACGTCACACTCCCGGTGTCACACTCCACGTCACACTCCACGTCACACTCCCGGTGTCACACTCCCGGCGTCACACCCCCGGCGTCACACTCCACGTCACACTCCACGTCACACTCCCGGCGTCACACCCCCGGCGTCACACTCCACGTCACACTCCACGTCACACCCCCGGCGTCACACTCACGTCACACTCCCGGGTCACATTCCCGGCGTCACACTCCACGTCACACCCCCGGTGTCACACTCCACGTCACACTCCCGGTGTCACACTCCACGTCACACCCCCGGCGTCACACTCCACGTCACACTCCACGTCACACTCCATGTCACACTCCACGTCACACTCACGTCACACTCCCGGCGTCACACTCCCCGGCGTCACACTCCACGTCACACTCCCGGCGTCACACTCCACGTCACACCCCCGGCGTCACACTCCACGTCACACTCCACGTCACACCCCCGGCGTCACACTCCCGGTGTCACACTCCACGTCACACTCCACGTCACACCCCCGGCGTCACACTCCACGTCACACTCCCGGCGTCACACTCCACGTCACACTCCCGGTGTCACACTCCACGTCACACCCCCGGTGTCACACTCCACGTCACACCCCCGGCGTCACACTCCCACGTCACACTCCCGGTGTCACACTCCACGTCACACTCCCGGTGTCACACTCCACGTCACACTCCCGGTGTCACACTCCACGTCACACTCCACGTCACACTCCCGGTGTCACACTCCACGTCACACTCCCGGTGTCACACTCCACGTCACACTCCCGGTGTCACACTCCACGTCACACTCCACGTCACACTCCCGGTGTCACACTCCACGTCACACCCACGTCACACCCCCGGCGTCACACTCCACGTCACACTCCACGTCACACTCCACGTCACACTCCCGGTGTCACACTCCACGTCACACTCCCGGTGTCACACTCCACGTCACACTCCCGGTGTCACACTCCACGTCACACTCCCGGTGTCACACTCCACGTCACACTCCCGGTGTCACACTCCACGTCACACTCCCGGTGTCACACTCCACGTCACACCCCCGGTGTCACACTCCACGTCACACTCCCGGTGTCACACTCCACGTCACACTCCCGGTGTCACACTCCACGTCACACCCCCGGCGTCACACTCCACGTCACACTCCCGGTGTCACACCCCACGTCACACCCCCGGTGTCACACCCCACGTCACACTCCCGGTGTCACACTCCACGTCACACCCCCGGCGTCACACTCCACGTCACACCCCCGGCGTCACACCCCCGGCGTCACACTCCACGTCATACCCCCGGCGTCACACTCCACGTCACACTCACGTCACACTCCACGTCACACTCCCGGTGTCACACTCCACGTCACACTCCACGGTCACACCCCACGTCACACTCCACGTCACACCCCACGTCACACTCCCGTGTCACACTCTCCACGTCACACTCCCGGTGTCACACTCCACGTCACACTCCCGGTGTCACACTCCACGTCACACTCCCGGTGTCACACTCCACGTCACACCCACGTCACAC
>NW_027139903.1:0-10000 GCF_035084215.1 Heptranchias perlo | reverse complement strand
TTCTCTCTCTCTCTCTCTCGTCCTGTATTCTCTCTTCTCTCTCTCTCGTCCTATATTCTCTCTCTCTCGTCCTGTATTTCTCTCTCTCTCTCTCGTCCTGTATTCTCTCTCTCTCTCTCTCTCTCGTCCTGTATTCTCTCACTCTCGTCCTGTATTCTCTCTCTCTCTCTCTCGTCCTTATTCTCTCTCTCGTCTGTATTCTCTCTCTCGTCCTGTATTCTCTCTCTCTCGTCCTGTATTCTCTCTCTCTCGTCCTGTATCTCTCTCTCTCGTCCTGTATTCTCTCTCTCTCTCTCTCGTCCTGTATTCTCTCTCTCGTCCTGTATCTCTCTCTCTCTCTCTCTCGTCCTGTATCCTGTCTCTCTCTCTCGTCCTGTATTCTCTCTCTCGTCCTGTATTCTCTCTCTCTCGTCCTGTATCCTCTCTCTCTCTCTCGTCCTGTATCCTCTCTCTCTCTCTCGTCCTGTATTCTCTCTCTCGTCCTGTATTCTCTCTCTCTCGTCCTGTATTCTCTCTCTCTCTCTCTCGTCCTGTATTCTCTCTCTCTCTCGTCCTGTATTCTCTCTCTCTCTCGTCCTGTATTCTCTCTCTCTCTCTCTCTCTCGTCCTGTATTCTCTCTCTCTCGTCCTGTATTCTCTCTCTCTCTCTCTCGTCCTGTATTCTCTCTCTCTCTCTCGTCCTGTATTCTCTCTCTCTCTCTCTCGTCCTGTATTCTCTCTCTCTCTCTCTCTCTCGTCCTGTATTCTCTCTCTCTCTCTCTCGTCCTGTATCCTCCCTCTCTCTCTCTCTCGTCCTGTATTCTCTCTCTCTCTCTCTCGTCCTGTATTCTCTCTCTCTCGTCCTGTATTCTCTCTCTCTCTCGTCCTGTATCCTCTCTCTCTCTCTCATTCTCGTCCTGTATCCTCTCTCTCTCGTCTGTATCCTCTCTCTCTCTCGTCCTGTATCCTCTCTCTCTCTCGTCCTGTATCTCTCTCTCTCTCTCTCTCCTCCTGTATCCTCTCTCTCTCTCTCGTCCTGTATCCTCTCTCTCTCTCTCTCTCGTCCTGTATCCTCTCCTCTCTCTCGTCCTGTATTCTCTCTCTCTCGTCCTGTATCTCTCTCTCTATCGTCCTGTATTCTCTCTCTGCTCTCTCTCGTCCTGTATCCTCTCTCTCTCTCGTCCTGTATCCTCCTCTCTCCCTCTCGTCCTGTATCCTCTCTCTCTCTCTCGTCCTGTATCCTCTCTCTCTCTCTCTCTCGTCCTGTATCCTCTCTCTCTCTCTCTCTCATCTGTATCCTCTCTCTCTCTCGTCCTGTATCCTCTCTCTCTCGTCTGTATCCTCTCTCTCTCTCGTCCTGTATTCTCTCTCTCTCGTCCTGTATCCTCTCTCTCTCTCTCTCTCGTCCTGTATTCTCTCTCTCATCCTGTATTCTCTCTCTCTCTCTCTCTCGTCTGTATTCTCTCTCTCTCGTCCTGTATTCTCTCTCTCTCTCTCTTGTCCTGTATTCTCTCTCTCTCGTCCTGTATTCTCTCTCTCTCGTCCTGTATTCTCTCTCTCGCTCATTCTCGTCCTGTATTCTCTCTCTCTCGTCTGTATCCTCTCTCTCTCTCTCGTCCTGTATTCTCTCTCTCTCATCCTGTATCCTCTCTCTCTCTCTCGTCCTGTATCCTCTCTCTCTCTCTCTCGTCTGTATCCTCTCTCTCTCTCTCTCGTCCTGTATCCTCTCTCTCTCTCTCGTCCTATCCTCTCTCTCTCTCTCGTCCTGCATCCTCTCTCTCTCTCGTCCTGTCTCCTCTCTCTCTCTCTCTCGTCCTGTATCCTCTCTCTCTCTCTCGTCCTGTATCCTCTATCTCTCTTGTCCTGTATGCTCTCTCTCTCTCTATCTCTCATCCTGTATCCTCCCTCTCTCTCTCTCGTCCTGTATCCTCTCTCTCTCTCTCGCCCTGTATCCTCTCTCTCTCGGTCGTCCTGTATCCTCTCTCTCTCTCTCTCGTCCTGTATCCTCCTCTCTCTCTCGTCCTGTATCCTCTATCTCTCTTGTCCTGTATGCTCTCTCTCTCTCTATCTCTCATCCTGTATCCTCTCTCTCTCTCTCGTCCTGTATTCTCTCCCTCTCTCTCTCTTGTCCTGTATCCTCTCTCTCTCGTCCTGTATTCTCTCTCTCTCTCATCCTGTATTCTCTCTCTCTCTCTCTCGTCCTGTATTCTCTCTCTCTTTCTCGTCCTGTATTCTCTCTCTCTCGTCCTGTTCTTCTCTCTCTCTCTCGTCCTGTATTCTCTCTCTCTCTCTCTCATCCTGTATCCTCTCTCTCTCTCTCGTCCTGTATCTCTCTCTCTCTCTCTCGTCCTGTATCCTCTCTCTCTCTCTCTCGTCCTGTATCCTCTCTCTCTCTCTCTCGTCCTGTATCCTCTCTCTCTCTCTCGTCCTGTATTCTCTCTCTCTCTCTCGTCCTGTATTCTCTCTCTCTCGTCCTGTATTCTCTCTCTCTCTCTCTCTCTCGTCCTGTATCCTCTCTCTCTCTCTCGTCCTGTATCCTCTCTCCCTCTCTCGTCCTGTATCCTCTCTCTCTCTCGCCTGTATCCTCTCTCTCTCTCTCTCGTCCTGTATCCTCTCTCTCTCTCTCGCCCTGTATCCTCTATCTCTCTTGTCCTGTATGCTCTCTCTCTCTCTATCTCTCATCTGTATCCTCTCTCTCTCTCTCTCTCGTCCTGTATCCTCTCTCTCTCATCCTGTATCCTCTCTCTCTCGTCCTGTATCCTCTCTCTCTCTCTCTCGTCCTGTATCCTCTCTCTCTCTCTCGTCCTGTATCCTCCATCTCTCTTGTCCTGTATGCTCTCTCTCTCTCTATCTCTCATCCTGTATCCTCTCTCTCTCTCTCTCTCGTCCTGTATTCTCTCCCTCTCTCTCTCTTGTCCTGTATCCTCTCTCTCTCTCCTGTATTCTCTCTCTCTCTCGTCCTGTATTCTCTCGCTCTATCTCGTCCTGTATTCTCTCTCTCTCGTCCTGTATTCTCTCTCTCTCTCTCTCTCGTCCTGTATTCTCTCTCTCTCGTCCTGTATTCTCTCTCTCTCTCTCATCTGTATCCTCTCTCTCTCTCTCGTCCTGTATTCTCTCTCTCTCTCTCTCTCGTCCTGTATCCTCTCTCTCTCTCTCTCGTCCTGTTCCTCTCTCTCTCTCTCTCGTTCTGTATCCTCTCTCTCTCTCTCGTCCTGTATTCTCTCTCTCTCGTCTGTATTCTCTCTCTCTCGTCCTGTATCTCTCTCTCTCTCTCTCTCTCGTCCTGTATTCTCTCCCTCTCTTGTCCTGTATCCTCTCTCTCTCTCTATCGTCCTGTATTCTCTCTCTCTCTTGTCCTGTATCCTCTCTCTCTCTCGTCTGTATTCTCTCTCTCTCTCGTACTGTATCTCTCTCTCTCTCTCTCGTCCTGTATTCTCTCTCTCTCTTGTCCTGTATCCTCTCTCTCTCTCGTCCTGTATCCTCTCTCTCTCTCTCTCATCCTGTATCCTCTCTCTCTCTCTCTCGTCCTGTATCCACTCTCTCTCTCTCATCCTGTATCCTCTCTCTCTCTCTCTCTCATCCTGTATCCTCTCTCTCTCTCTCTCGTCCTGTATCCTCTCTCTCTCTCTCTCATCCTGTATCCTCTCTCTCTCTCTCTCTCGTCCTGTATTCCTCTCTCTCTCGTCCTGTATCCTCTCTCTCTCTCTCTCTCTCATCCTGTATCCTCTCTCTCTCTTGTCCTGTATCCTCTCTCTCCCTCTCATCCTGTATCCTCTCTCTCTCTCGTCCTGTATCCTCTCTCTCTCTCTCTCTCTCTCGTCCTGTATCCTCTCTCTCTCTCTCTCTCATCCTGTATCCTCTCTCTCTCTCGTCCTGTATCCTCTCTCTCTCGTCCTGTATCCTCTCTCTCTCTCGTCCTGTATTCTCTCTCTCTCGTCCTGTATCCTCTCTCTCTCTCTCTCTTCGTCCTGTATTCTCTCTCTCTCATCCTGTATCTCTCTCTCTCTCTCTCTCGTCCTGTATTCTCTCTCTCTCGTCCTGTATTCTCTCTCTCTCTTGTCCTGTATTCTCTCTCTCTCGTCCTGTATTCTCTCTCTCTCGTCCTGTATTCTCTCTCTCGCTCATTCTCGTCCTGTATTCTCTCTCTCTCGTCCTGTATCCTCTCTCTCTCTCTCGTCCTGTATTCTCTCTCTCTCTCATCCTGTATCCTCTCTCTCTCTCTCGTCCTGTATCCTCTCTCTCTCTCTCTCGTCCTGTATCCTCCTCTCTCTCTCTCGTCCTGTATCCTCTCTCTCTCTCTCTCGTCCTGTATCCTCTCTCTCTCTCTCGTCCTGTATCCTCTCTCTCTCTCTCGTCCTGTATCCTCTCTCTCTCTCGTCCTGTATCCTCTCTCTCTCTCTCTCGTCCTGTATCCTCTCTCTCTCTCTCGTCCTGTATCCTCTATCTCTCTTGTCCTGTATGCTCTCTCTCTCTCTATCTCTCATCCTGTATCCTCCCTCTCTCTCTCTCGTCCTGTATCCTCTCTCTCTCTCTCGTCCTGTATGCTCTCTCTCTCTCTATCTCTCATCCTGTATCCTCCCTCTCTCTCTCTCGTCCTGTATCCTCTCTCTCTCTCTCGTCCTGTATCCTCTCTCTCTCTCGTCCTGTATCCTCTCTCTCTCTCTCTCTCGTCCTGTATCCTCTCTCTCTCTCTCGTCCTGTATCCTCTATCTCTCTCTGTCCTGTATGCTCTCTCTCTCTCTATCTCTCATCCTGTATCCTCTCTCTCTCTCTCGTCCTGTATTCTCTCCCTCTCTCTCTCTTGTCCTGTATCCTCTCTCTCTCGTCCTGTATTCTCTCTCTCTCGTCCTGTATCCTCTCTCTCTCTCTCGTCCTGTATCCTCTCTCTCTCTCTCGTCCTGTATTCTCTCTCTCGTCCTGTATTCTCTCTCTCTCGTCCTGTATCTCTCTCTCTCTCTCTCGTCCTGTATTCTCTCTCTCTCTCGTCCTGTATTCTCTCTCTCTCTCGTCCTGTATTCTCTCTCTCTCTCTCTCTCTCGTCCTGTATTCTCCTCTCTCTCGTCCTGTATTCTCTCTCTCTCTCTCTCGTCCTGTATTCTCTCTCTCTCTCTCGTCCTGTATTCTCTCTCTCTCTCTCTCGTCCTGTATTCTCTCTCTCTCTCTCTCTCTCGTCCTGTATTCTCTCTCTCTCTCTCTCGTCCTGTATCTCCTCTCTCTCTCTCTCGTCCTGTATTCTCTCTCTCTCTCTCTCGTCCTGTATTCTCTCTCTCTCGTCCTGTATTCTCTCTCTCTCTCGTCCTGTATCCTCTCTCTCTCTCTCATTCTCGTCCTGTATCCTCTCTCCTCGTCGTCCTGTATCCTCTCTCTCTCTCGTCCTGTATCCTCTCTCTCTCTCGTCCTGTATCTTCTCTCTCTCTCTCTCTCCTCCTGTATCCTCTCTCTCTCTCTCGTCCTGTATCCTCTCTCTCTCTCTCTCTCGTCCTGTATCCTCTCTCTCTCTCTCGTCCTGTATTCTCTCTCTCTCGTCCTGTATTCTCTCTCTCTCGTCCTGTATTCTCTCTCTCTCTCTCTCGTCCTGTATCCTCTCTCTCTCTCGTCCTGTATCCTCTCTCTCCCTCTCGTCCTGTATCCTCTCTCTCTCTCTCGTCCTGTATCCTCTCTCTCTCTCTCGTCCTGTATCCTCTCTCTCTCTCTCTCTCGTCCTGTATCCTCTCTCTCTCTCTCTCTCATCCTGTATCCTCTCTCTCTCGTCTGTATCCTCTCTCTCTCGTCCTGTATCCTCTCTCTCTCTCGTCCTGTATTCTCTCTCTCTCGTCCTGTATCCTCTCTCTCTCTCTCTCTCGTCCTGTATTCTCTCTCTCATCCTGTATTCTCTCTCTCTCTCTCTCGTCCTGTATTCTCTCTCTCTCGTCCTGTATTCTCTCTCTCTCTCTCTTGTCCTGTATTCTCTCTCTCTCGTCCTGTATTCTCTCTCTCTCGTCCTGTATTCTCTCTCTCGCTCATTCTCGTCCTGTATTCTCTCTCTCTCGTCCTGTATCCTCTCTCTCTCTCTCGTCCTGTATTCTCTCTCTCTCTCATCCTGTATCCTCTCTCTCTCTTCGTCCTGTATCTCTCTCTCTCTCTCTCGTCCTGTATCCTCTCTCTCTCTCTCTCGTCCTGTATCCTCTCTCTCTCTCTCGTCCTGTATCCTCTCTCTCTCTCTCGTCCTGTATTCCTCTCTCTCTCTCGTCTGTATCCTCTCTCTCTCTCTCGTCCTGTATCCTCTCTCTCTCTCTCGTCCTGTATCCTCTATCTCTCTTGTCCTGTATGCTCTCTCTCTCTCTATCTCTCATCCTGTATCCTCCCTCTCTCTCTCTCGTCCTGTATCCTCTCTCTCTCTCTCGCCCCTGTATCCTCTCTCTCTCTCGTCTGTATCCTCTCTCTCTCTCTCTCGTCCTGTATCCTCTCTCTCTCTCTCGTCCTGTATCCTCTATCTCTCTTGTCCTGTATGCTCTCTCGCTCTCTCTATCTCTCATCCCTGTATCCTCTCTCTCTCTCTCTCAGTCCTGTATTCTCTCCCTCTCTCTCTCTTGTCCTGTATCCTCTCTCTCTCGTCCTGTATTCTCTCTCTGCTCTCGTCCTGTATTCTCTCTCTCTCTCTCTCGTCCTGTATTCTCTCTCTCTTTCTCGTCCTGTATTCTCTCTCTCTCGTCCTGTATTCTCTCTCTCTCTCTCTCTCGTCCTGTATTCTCTCTCTCTCTCTCTCATCCTGTATCCTCTCTCTCTCTCTCGTCCTGTATCCTCTCTCTCTCCTCTCGTCCTGTATCCTCTCTCTGCTCTCTCTCGTCCTGTATCCTCTCTCTCTCTCTCTCGTCCTGTATCCTCTCTCTCTCTCTCGTCCTGTATTCTCTCTCTCTCTCTCGTCCTGTATTCTCTCTCTCTCGTCCTGTATTCTCTCTCTCTCTCTCTCTCTCGTCCTGTATCCTCTCTCTCTCTCTCGTCCTGTATCCTCTCTCCTCTCTCGTCCTGTATCCTCTCTCTTCTCTCGTCCTGTATCCTCTCTCTCTCTCTCTCGTCCTGTATCCTCTCTCTCTCTCTCGCCCTGTTCCTCTATCTCTCTTGTCCTGTATGCTCTCTCTCTCTCTATCTCCATCCTGTATCCTCTCTCTCTCTCTCTCTCGTCCTGTATCCTCTCTCTCTCATCCTGTATCCTCTCTCTCTCGTCCTGTATCCTCTCTCTCTCTCTCTCGTCCTGTATCCTCTCTCTCTCTCTCGTCCTGTATCCTCCATCTCTCTTGTCCTGTATGCTCTCTCTCTCTCTATCTCTCATCCTGTATCCTCTCTCTCTCTCTCTCTCGTCCTGCATTCTCTCTCTCTATCTCGTCCTGTATTCTCTCTCTCTCGTCCTGTATTCTCTCTCTCTCTCTCTCTCGTCCTGTATTCTCTCTCTCTCGTCCTGTATTCTCTCTCTCTCTCTCATCCTGTATCCTCTCTCTCTCTCTCGTCCTGTATTCTCTCTCTCTCTCTCTCTCGTCCTGTATCCTCTCTCTCTCTCTCTCGTCCTGTATCCTCTCTCTCTCTCTCTCGTTCTGTATCCTCTCTCTCTCTCTCGTCCTGTATTCTCTCTCTCTCTCGTCCTGTATTCTCTCTCTCTCGTCCTGTATTCTCTCTCTCTCTCTCTCTCTCGTCCTGTATTCTCTCCTCTCTTGTCCTGTATCCTCTCTCTCTCTATCGTCCTGTATTCTCTCTCTCTCTTGTCCTGTATCCTCTCTCTCTCTCGTCCTGTATTCTCTCTCTCTCTCGTACTGTATTCTCTCTCTCTCTCTCTCGTCCTGTATTCTCTCTCTCTCTTGTCCTGTATCCTCTCTCTCTCTCGTCCTGTATCCTCTCTCTCTCTCTCTCATCCTGTATCCTCTCTCTCTCTCTCTCGTCCTGTATCCACTCTCTCTCTCTCATCCTGTATCCTCTCTCTCTCTCTCTCTCATCCTGTATCCTCTCTCTCTCTCTCTCGTCCTGTATCCTCTCTCTCTCTCTCTCATCCTGTATCCTCTCTCTCTCTCTCTCTCGTCCTGTATTCTCTCTCTCTCGTCCTGTATCCTCTCTCTCTCTCTCTCTCTCATCCTGTATCCTCTCTCTCTCTTGTCCTGTATCCTCTCTCTCCCTCTCGTCCTGTATCCTCTCTCTCTCTCTCGTCCTGTATCCTCTCTCTCTCTCTCTCTCGTCCTGTATCCTCTCTCTCTCTCTCTCTCATCCTGAATTCCTCTCTCTCTCTCGTCCTGTATCCTCTCTCTCTCGTCCTGTATCCCTCTCTCTCTCTCGTCCTGTATTCTCTCTCTCTCGTCCTGTAATCCTCTCCCTCTCTCTCTCTCGTCCTGTATTCTCTCTCCTCTCATCCTGTATCTCTCTCTCTCTCTCTCTCGTCCTGTATTCTCTCTCTCTCGTCCTGTATTCTCTCTCTCTCTTGTCCTGTATTCTCTCTCTCTCGTCCTGTATTCTCTCTCTCTCGTCCTGTATTCTCTCTCTCGCTCATTCTCGTCCTGTATTCTCTCTCTCTCGTCCTGTATCCTCTCTCTCTCTCTCGTCCTGTATTCTCTCTCTCTCTCATCCTGTATCCTCTCTCTCTCTCTCTTCCTGTATCCTCTCTCTCTCTCTTTCGTCCTGTATCCTCTCTCTCTCTCTCTCGTCCTGTATCCTCTCTCTCTCTTCTCTCGTCCTGTATCCTCTCTCTCTCTCTCGTCCTGTATCCTCTCTCTCTCTCTCGTCCTGTATCCTCTCTCTCTCTCGTCCTGTATCCTCTCTCTCTCTCTCTCGTCCTGTATCCTCTCTCTCTCTCTCTCGTCCTGTATCCTCTATCTCTCTTGTCCTGTATGCTCTCTCTCTCTCTATCTCTCATCCTGTATCCTCCCTCTCTCTCTCTCGTCCTGTATCCTCTCTCTCTCTCTCGTCCTGTATGCTCTCTCTCTCTCTATCTCTCATCCTGTATCCTCCCTCTCTCTCTCTCGTCCTGTATCCTCTCTCTCTCTCTCGTCCTGTAACCTCTCTCTCTCTCGTCCTGTATCCCTCTCTCTCTCTCTCTCTCGTCCTGTATCCTCTCTCTCTCTCTCGTCCTGTATCCCTCTATCTCTCTTGTCCTGTATGCTCTCTCTCTCTCTATCTCTCATCCTGTATCCTCTCTCTCTCTCTCGTCCTGTATTCTCTCCCTCTCTCTCTCTTGTCCTGTATCCTCTCTCTCTCGTCCTGTATTCTCTCTCTCTCTCGTCCTGTATTCTCTCTCTCTCTCTCTCTCGTCCTGTATTCTCTCTCTCTCGTCCTGTATTCTCTCTCTCTCTCTCTCTCGTCCTGTATTCTCCTCCTCTCTCGTCCTGTATTCTCTCTCTCTCTCTCTCATCCTGTATCCTCTCTCTCTCTCTCTCGTCCTGTATCCTCTCTCTCTCTCTCTCATCCTGTATCCTCTCTCTCTCTCACATCGTCCTGTATCCTCGTCTCTCTCTCTCTCGTCTGTATCCTCTCTCTCTCTCTCGTCTGTATTCTCTCTCTCTCTCTCGTCCTGTATTCTCTCTCTCTCGTCCTGTATTCTCTCTCTCTCTCTCTCTCTCGTCCTGTATCCTCTCTCTCGTCCTGTATCCTCTCACTCTCTCTCGTCCTGTATCCTCTATTCTCTCTTGTCCTGTATGCTCTCTCTCTCTCTATCTCTCGTCCTGTATCCTCTCTCTCTCTCTCTCTCGTCCTGTATCTCTCCCTCTCTTTTGTCCTGTATCCTCTCTCCCTCTCGTACTAGTATTCTCTCATCTCTCTTTGTCCTGTATCCTCTCTCTCTCTCTCGTCCTTGTATTCTCTCTCTCTCTTGTCCTGTATCCTCTCTCTCTTCTCGTCGTATTCTCTCTCTCTCGTACTGTATTCTCTCTCTCTCTCTCTCGTCCTGTATCTCTCTCTCTCTCTGTCCTGTATTCTCTCTCTCTCTCTCCGTCCTGTATTCTCTCTCTCTCTTGTCCTGTATCCTCTCTCTCTCTCGTCCTGATTCTATCTCTCTCGTACTGTATTA